>NC_087212.1:15737063-15752063 GCF_015104395.2 Macrobrachium nipponense
GTGGCGGATGTCATTGCAGCAGAGAAGTCTTTGGAAAAAGACATCAAGATGTAAAAGAAATAATTCGATGAAAGGCCTGGTCAGGTGGACAGGAAAATTAATAGATGATACAGAGCAGCGTAACGAATATAAGCATTTAGTAGAAAATAAATTTACACAATCATGCTTGAGACTGTATACGTGTTAGTGTTGTTGTTAAAGAATAAAATATTTAGTAAAAATACCAAAGAAATTTACATGGGAATAAACAGTGAAACTATGAATTGAGATTCATGCGAGCCTACTCAACATAAAAATAACTTGCATAAAATGTGAAATAGTTTCGTTCCAGCTACTCCACCTCATGACCTGGAGGTTTATTCCATAATATCGTCGCAGCTGGAACAACCTTCCAAAACACCGTGTGGTATTGAATCTCTCCAAGAAAATAGACAGAAGGAATTATCTGCAATTCTAATACCACGAGGTGAATGGTGTAGTCAGGGAAAAGTTTAATGCAAGGGATTATTAGAATTATGACAAAAATGCATGTAGTATGCACCAAGATTCCATCTCGGTATACACTGTAAGGAAATCGAATGTAGATGCCAAAATGTTCCTCCAGGAATTTTAAGAAGAATGCACCTGCTGAAGACCATCCAAGGAACAGTATGCAAAATGTGATAAAGTAAAAGATTAAAAAAAAAAAAAAGAATAAGATATGTTTTTCCGAAGTGAACATGCTGTCAAGAGTGACGCAGTAGTAAATAAACTATAAACGAAGAGGTGATGGTGTGGGACGTAGCTGGTTCTCGTTCATTGTACATGACCTGTCTGAAAACGCCTCAGTGGGGTGATCGGTATGGTCTTGGCCTGCCACCTCGGTGGCCGCGAGTTCAATTCTTGGGCATTCCACTGAAGTGTGAGAGATGTTTGTTTCTGGTGATAGAAGTTCACTCTCGACGTGGTTCGGAAGTCACGTAAAGACGTTGGTCGCGTTGCTGAATAACCACTGGTTCCATGCAACGTCAAAACACCATACATACAAACAAACAAACAATGACCTGCCTGAATTGGCGACTGCACTTTCAAGGCAGAGAAATGCGTATACTGCTAACTACGAAGATTATGTGCCTCACAAATTGTGCCACTCGTGTCCTTAGTGAGTGAGAAAGAGCAAAGAAACGCAGGGACAACCAAGTAAATATAAGTTTTCGTGGAAATGAGCTCCGTTTGTCAGGCAGCAACAATCACCAGGCGCCTCTTGGCTGCGGAGAACGATTCAAAGGCCCCTCTGATTTCGCCGTTGTCGAGTTTGTAAGCTAAGCAACACATTCCCTCCTCCTCCTCCTCCTCCTCCTCCTCCTCAATAGGGTCTCGAGCGCCGTGATTGCAAGCAATACAGCCAAATAACAATGGAATTATTGGTACCCGATGATGGTGCCTCTCACCGGGAGAAATGGGTATGTATACATTAACTGCTCCGCTACATTATTCTTGGGTTCGTGTTGTAAAATCTGTGTTTCTAGTAAAGAGTTGTGGTTATGATGATGACTTCGATTATTATATTATTTCGAGTCCTGCGATAAATCTGAAGCAAGATTAAATTATTATGTCACTTTGATGTTATATTATTTTCACTTTCAATCTCATCACTTGTAGCAAATTTTCTTCTGTGATAAAAACATTGCAAGTGCTTGTTAACAGAATTATGATTTTATGTAATTATATATGCATACATCTTTTTGCCCTCTTGGCTGCTGTCATTAGAGATTTTGTTAACCCGTAGTTTCTGAGTCATGATCGTTGACTGCCTAACTTAACGAACCATGAAATCACAGCAGAAACAAATAAAAAAATTTTTTTTTAATTATTAACGAAAGTAAGTCAGGATAATTTTGATTGAAGTAATCAACGACACTAAATTAAAGAAACATTGTGTGTGATATCGAACGTCTCCAGAAAATATTCAATAAGAATTATCGGCATGTCTAAGAATATATCCTGGTGGTTGGTAGGGTCTCTGAAGATTTGAAAGCTTACAATTTTATAAAGTAAGTAACGAGAAACTGAAGCTTTCATTTGCCGAATACTAAACAAGGAAACGATAAAGAGAATCAGTGAAAAGAAATTTCCCGTGGATAGGCAGGTCTCCGAAACTCGGAAAAAAGAAACTTTCTCATTGTTGCCTTTTTTGGGCAAATGATGAACAACTATAGACCGAATGGGTTTCTTCAAAGTGCGCATGCTGTCAAGAGTGGCTTTCAGAATATGAAATGAGCTGCATGTAGCTCAATACACATTATCAAAGAAAGGATGAAGGTGGGGAACGGAGCTGGTTCTCGGACCTGCCTGAATTGGTGACTGCTGCTGCACTTTCAAGGGAGAAAAATGCGTGTGCTGCTAACTACGGAGATTATGTGACTCACAAATTGTGCCACTCGTGTCCTTAGTGCCTGAGAAAGAGCAAAGAGCGCAGTAACAAACAAGACAATACCAGTTTCGTGGAAATGAGCTCCGTTTGTCAGACATCAACAGTTACCAAACGCCGCTTGGCAGCGGAGAGCGATTCTAAGGTCCCGCTGATTTCGCCGTTGTCGAGTTTGTAGGCAAAGCAACATTCCCTCCCTCCTCCTCCTCCTCCTCCTCCTCCTCCTCCTCCTCCTCCGCCTCCTCCCCCTCCTCCTCCTCCTCCTCCTCCTCCTTCCCTAAAGAGGGTTTCAAGCGCCATGATTGCAAGCAATACAGCCAAATAACAAAGGAATTATTGCGTTTAGTAAATTTTTTTTATGTTTATAGAACTCACTCATGTTAATGGTCCTAAAAACAATAACAATTATAAAATAATAATAAAAATAAAATATTAAAAAGTAAAATAAAAGCATTATTAAAAACAGTAAAATAATGATCATATAAATCAAGCTAATAAGAAATCCATCATACTATTTAATAAAGAGAAAACAATCCCTGAAAAGTGGTATCTGTGGGAATAAGGATGAGGCATTAGTAGGAAAAAGAAATAGAGCAGATGATCATTTTATGAACTCAGTGACTTACATGATTATGTAGCAATACACATTCCATCAGTCTCCTCTTAGAGAGAATGACGAGAAGCATTAACATTAAAGATAGGATCGTAGAGATTACCTGGACGATCAAGTCTACAGGGTCCATCTGTAGTATGGAAGAACGTAATTTTTTAAAGATTTATTTTTGTTATTTTATTTTTTATTTTATAACTATGAAATCCATATTATGGTAATTCATTTTTGTTTATATTTTGAGTGATGTGTTACTGAGAGTCTGACAGTTTTCACTGGGGAACGGGGATCGTATGAAATATGAAAATAAATGAGTTGCAAAAATTTATGAATATAATTTTAAGCTCAGGCAATTTATCTCTACTTATTTACCTGATTTTTTTTACCGTACAGTTGTCTGCCTGCCATTTCCTCTTTTTTATCTCATGCAATGGCATTCTATTCAGTGGAAGGTAGCTTTACAGATTGATGGTTCTTTCAAAAGTCCATGAGAATGTGAAAATAATTTGAGTATAAAATAAGCAGTAATTCGAGGTCAATGTGTAACGCGACGCCGTCTGATTCGAGTACGAACAGATTAAAGAAATAATTTATAAAATTCTGCTATTGTTGTCTGGAATTAGTGTCAGCAAACTGGAAACAAAATACGGTGGAAAGGTCATATTGTCATGCAACCCTTATAAATACTTTAGAGTTATACTCAGTTTCAAAATTTCTGCAGGGCACAGCTCTCATCCGTATTCAGCATCGAAATAAATAGAATTGCAATTTTCATTATTTTAATTATTAGATATAGCTTAGGGTCCGAAGATGGATATCACGAGTATGTATTTCGATATATACGTAAATGCATGTTATTATTATTATTATTATTATTATTATTATTATTATTATTATTATTATTATTATTATTATTATTATTACTATTGTTACAAGCCAAACTTCAACCCAAGAATAAGCCCAAGGTCCAGTTGCAAAAGTACACCTCAGTTCCTAAAGAGAAACAGAATTAAAGAATAAACCGTTAAAGAGAATCTTTCACTTCCACA
This sequence comes from Macrobrachium nipponense, assembly GCF_015104395.2. Lineage (NCBI taxonomy): Eukaryota > Metazoa > Arthropoda > Malacostraca > Decapoda > Palaemonidae > Macrobrachium > Macrobrachium nipponense. The sequence goes on from NC_087212.1 coordinate 15,741,133, forward strand.
TATCTCCACTCGTCTCCAGCCTCCTTCCCACGGTTCTTATCCAAGTAGTTCTGATTCTTGGAGTCCATCTGATACTGTCACGCACTATTTTTAAAGGGGCTGTTCGAAAGACACGTTCAAGCCAGCTACTCGTATATCTCCCTGTCAATATTTATTCTACATTTGGAACTTCCGTAATTTCCCTTGTGGTATTATTTCTAATTCTGCCGTCCCGTCTACTCCATATACTCTTTGTAAGGCTTCATTTTCGAATCGGCAAAATCTTTTTGTTGCATTTTCATTCTCGTACCGTACTATTCCTTTTATATGCCTTGTTAGTCTTCTTGATTGCCAAATCTTTTTCAGTCTGTCCATTGTTTTGCCATTTTTAGGTCATTGGCTAAAAATTCTAGTCGAAGATAACCTATACCAGATGCATTTTCCTTAGATGTAACCTAGTACCGGGATACAAATTCACATGATGTATTGCACCAGGCCAGGTTTTATAGGAAACTTGGTACTAATTCCCGACATACACTGCCGTCCCCCTATTTCTGGTGATAGAAGCTCACTCTCGACGTGGTTCGGAAGTCACGTAAAGCCGTTGGTCCCGTTGCTGAATAACCACTGGTTCCATGCAACGTAAAAACACCATACAAACAAACAAACAAACTGCCATCCAACCCCCCACCCCCCTTATATATATATATATATATATATATATATATATATATATATAATATATATATATATATGTATATATATATATATATATATGTGTGTGTGTGTGTGTGTGTGTGTGTGTGTGTGTGTGTGTGTGTGTATAAACACGCATACACTGACGTCTCCGGAAATGTATTCGAATGTCCTCGTGACGCCTGACAAGAGAAGGAAGTCGTCAAAATGACTCATTAATTATTAAGTGACGAAACCCTAAGAAATTGCGGGAACCGCGTTGCTTTCGCCATTACTGACTGCGCTCTCGATTTTACATAGTCAATTGGTCCTTCAGGTTGCAAGGTAATTGCAAATGTCGCAATTGTCGAACGCCCACCTGTTGATTGCAGTACTGCAAACATCGTTATTTAAAAGCCATGAAGTCGCGTCTCTCTCTCTCTCTCTCTGAAGAGGAAGGATCGAATTAAATGCTTGTCATTAAAACCGTTCGTGCTTCTGTTGGTTCAAAGCAGTAAAGTATGTTCATGGAGGTCGGTCCACTTTTGTGTAGAGCTTAGGTTCGTAGATATAGGGCACGATTCTAGGGAAAGATATGTATGTTGTTGAGACGTTTATCAACATAAATTAAAACATAATAAGTCTTCGCAGAGGCAGCGATCATTCGCTATGCAAGGTTAGGTCGTTTGTCATTTTATCTCTCTCTCTCTCTCTCTCTCTCTCTCTCTCTCTCTCTCTCTCTCTCTCTCTCTCTCTCTGCTTCTGAATTACACGCTTTATTTTGTTTAGACCTGTGTATACTTTTCAGGTATTCTTCGCGTTTTACCAATAAAATATGTATTGCTCTTCTATGAGATATTTTGGTACAAAAAAAATAAAAACCCAGCATAGTCTGAACATCTCTGCCTTGTGAAATACCGAGCGTTACGGAAATTTGAGATGCCCCTTAGCATTCTGATGCAGGCGGCAATAAATCATTATGAGCCCCAAAAGCCGCTAATGAAAACTTATATCAAAAGATCTTTTCAGTCGAATGTAAACTAGTGACTGTAATGAAACAGCAATAAACGAAAGAGAAGGAGAACGTAATGTGTATGTCACCTAAAATATAATCCAGCAAAAAATGGAGGTAGGGAAGAATATTAATTTCTATCCAGGACAGGGAATAGCCTCTGATTTAATCGACGATCCAATTAACCTCTAATGATCTCATTAAGGTAATGTTTTTCCTCACCATTCATTTTACGCGCAAACTCTCATCTGATCAATTTACACATATACATCATCGAGCTTCCCAGACAATATATATATATAAATATATATATATATATATATATATACTATATATATATATATATATATATATATATATATATATATATATATATATATATATATATTATATATTATATTATATCTATATATTTATATATATATATATATATATATACTATATATATATATATATTTATATTATATATTATATTATATATTATATTATATTATATTATTTATATTATTTATATTATATTTTATTCTTCGCATTTGCAACTCTGAAGAAACCATGACCTAGCTTGAAACCGAATGAATTTCCTTTAATTCTGACTAGTGCGTTGCTTCATTGGGAAAGTAAGGCACTGGCAATAAAACGTCAGTCTTTATAAATATATAAACAAAAAAACCATGCGCTCGTACGAAAGTTGAAATGGCTGCAAAAATAGCAGTAAGCCATACGCCTACTTCTGCTCTATGAGAGAGAGCCCTTGCTGGCATAATGCCAGATTAATCTTCAACAACAACACCATTGGGCCTACCTCGCATCCTCACTCTTTCCTGTTTCCTATTTAATCTACTGCATTCTCTCTCAGCAGGTTTTTCAAAAGCTGGCGTATGAGAGTTGGGTTGAGTTAGATTTAGGCCTATGTAACGTTTTTTGTCCGCTCGTGGTTACTTGTTTACGGGCTGCTGAAGAGTAAGACCTCTTGCCAGCAAAAGGCTGGCTCAATCTGTCCTCATCGTGATTACTGTTCACAAGAAGCCAAACCTACGACCCTAAGTCTTACCCAAGGACAGCCTTCGCCCTCTTAAGTCGATTTTTCAAGTCCAGGGAAGTGAGTCGTCGATACACCTACCATTTCTTTACCTGGAACACGATTTTGACGGAACGGATCGAACGAAAAGCGTCATCATCGGGTTCCAATACTTCCTTTGTTATTTGGCTGTATTGCTTGCAATCACCGCGCTTGAGACCCCTTTAAGGGGGGATGGGGGTTAGATGGAGGGGGTGAGTGGGGGAGGGGGAGGGGGGCGGAGAGGAAAGTGTTGCTTTCCCTGCAACCTCGACAAGGGGAAAAATCAATGGCTCCTTTGAGCCGCTCTCCGCAGCCAAGCGGCGTTCGGCGATTGTTGTGGTCTGACAAACGACGCTCAGTTTCCAGTAACTGGACCGAGCGGCGGCGCAGTTGGAGACTCGCAATACCGTTTTAGTTACAAGTGCGTTCTTCCACTCGTTCATCGGAATTCATGATATCGCAGGAGATTGGTCGGGCATTCTTCTACAGTCATGTGTTCAGTTGTATTCCACATAGGAAAATGAAAATGGTTCATCTCAGAAAATGCCCGACAGTTTCGTCTTCCAATGGACCTCTTCAGTGGAGGAAGAAACTGTTGGGCATTTTCTGAGATAAACAATTTTCATTTCCTATGCGGAATGCAACTGAATTACCATTATCTTCGAGCCTAAGAAGATTACCAGTACTACATTTATATGTGTTTTAATTTTCGTTTCTCATAGCTATATCTGATGAGATGATTTTTCTTCCTGCCTTTTAAGAGTAGCAATATTTTTTTTATTGTAAATCGTAAGCTTCACTTTCCCAATCATCGCTTAGAACTGCGTATCAAAATACTTTAAACGTCCTGACTCGAACTTAATTCTTTATTCACTTTCTTCATTGCGTCTCACCTTTCATTAATGCTTGGGTAAATTGCAAAGATTTACACCTGTTGAACCCTCAATCACTGGAACTTCTCCCTGAGACCTTCTGTCTTCCACAATGTCTTGATCATGATGACGTCATTATTATTTTCCTTTTCTTTTCTTTCTGCTCAGATATTTCACCAGGACCTCATCAATACCCATCCTTTCTTACTTGCAAGGTCATCCAATTCTTGTATTGAAACTCAATGATATGTCCGGACTCTCTCTCTCTCTCTCTCTCTCTCTCTCTCTCTCTCTCTCTCTCTCTCTCTCTCTCTCTCTCTCTCTCTCTCAGCGCCAATAGATATGACTAATTCTATTATCATGCTTGCAAACAGGATCAGAATTCTTTTCTCCCCTCTGCAGACTTCCAATTATTTGCAAGAAATATGACCATCATGGGACACAAAGAGAATTATTTTTATGATTTTTTTTTTTTCATCATTTCGGAATAAAATCTCAATAAAAAAAGCATCGCGAAAATCTTCCTACTTGCTCTCACAAAACAACAAGAGTCTCCGTCATATATATTTTTCTCTTCACTGTCACGGAGATAATGGATTTTTCTGATAAATTATTTAGTATTTTCTTTTTTCTTTTTTTTCTGGGCAGCTCATTTTCCATTGATGGGCGAATTGGGGTTGGGGAAATACTCGATATATTGCGAGACGATTTTATTAATCATTTTTCATTTAGGGGAAACTGTGTGGTTGTATGATCTGTGTGTGTGTGTTTATATATATATATATATATATATATATATATATATATATATATATATATATATATATGTAATTTCTGTTAGATTAAATACATTGTCGCTTTTAGAAAGTCGGTATTTAATAGGAAGACGATGCCTAGGATAAATTGATTAGATATGCTGAGTTTATACTTGTCATCGTATTCTTATTAGATATTTGAATTTGCATAAATACATACATACATACATACATACTACATTACATACATACATACATACATACATGTTATATATATATATATATATATATATATATATATATATATATATATATATATATATTATAAAGGAAATCATTTTACAATGAATGGTTTCATTCCAGTGATTACCTCTTCGAGGCCCTCTCTTATTATGGACGAGTTCATTTGGACAAAATGTGGATTACTCTCGACTGCTATTTTAGATAGAGAGAGAGAGAGAGAGAGAGAGAGAGAGAGAGAGATCTGTAGATATGCTATTTATATTTTAGCATAATCAAACGAATTTGCCTGTTTCGTAGTTTCTCCCAAATGTGTGATGAAAATGCACTAAAAGAGGAAATTAGTTTTCCATTTGGCTGTCATCGCAATTAAAAAAAATTATTATCGAAAAATTTTATTCGATGAATGCAAAAGAATGAAAAAAATAAAATTCCAATTTTTCGTCGGAGAGAAATTTACGCCATTGGATAAAAGCTGGCTTTGGGATTAGGGTCTGGAGTACCGTACCGGGACTTTCTCTCTCTCTCTCTCTCTCTCTCTCTCTCTCTCTCACACACACACACACCACACACACGCAGCTGCCCTAATGACGCGATAAATATAATCCCTGGCTTACGTTCAGAATGGGTGCTCACCTGCGGGAACGAGAAAGCACAAGATTCTCATCAAAGTCTGATTGCTCCCAGGTGTGTGCAATGACCTTACCTGGCACTTTTATTTGGCTCGCACGCTAATTAGCCAACTTTATCATATCGGTGAATTGATTGGTGTGGGGGCGACGGAGGAGAGGTATTCGTCGCCGGCGATTGGTAGAAATTTCGTGTGTGTATATATATATATATATATATATATATATATATATTATATATATATATATATATATATATATATATATATATATATATGCATGTATGTATAAGCGAATACCACAAGAAAAATAATAGGCAGAAACTCTAACCGGGCGCTTTTGTCCTTTAATGAGACATTGTCGACCATGTCTCATTAATGGACGAAAACGCTCGGTTAGAATTTTTAACTAGTACCTGTAATGCGGTATTCGCTTATATCATGAAGTCACGTACATCTACTGTGATTTTTAAGCATATATATTACATACATGTATAGAAATATATATAGATATCTTTTCCTTCTTTTTCCTTTAAAAACTGGTTACCTTGGATTGACCATCTACCAGATACTCAATGCAGTGCTAAGGTCAACATGAACATAATATGCTTTAAAAGGTTCCCAGGTCATTCCGCCTCGATTTTGAGTCGAGCTCGTATTTTATTGATATGAGTCCCAGTCAGAACCATTAAAAACAAAATCAAAACCTTTTCCGAATATATAAAGACATGCTAGCATATTCGGAAGAGAGGTTTGCGTAGCAGGTGCTGAAGGAACTAAAAAGGCAGTGGGTTGTGAGTATGCTTTAGAATAAGATTTAAAATTAGCGAAAGCCACTTTTGACCTTGACTTTTTCAGAGTAGCCAAAAACACGATGTTAGATTAGCAACGCTAGCGTAGTTAACGATTGACACAGATAACACACAACTACAAGATAATCTCTGGGGAATATTGGCGAAACATCCTCTTCGAACATTCGCCAAACAAACTTCCGGGCCACTGCATCCAAGTCTCTTACTTGTGGGGGGGGGGGGGGGGGGAGTCGCTTGGGGTGGGCGCTTGGGAAATGACTCCGGCTGTCGAAGTTTATGAGTGTTAATCCGTATAGCGTCAGTGTTTTTAAGAGCCGAAGTGAGTGTTGGATGTGCGTGCCAGGAGAGAGAGAGAGAGAGAGAGAGAGAGAGAGAGAGAGAGAGAGAGAGAGGGGAATGCGTCAGCATCTTACATTACTCTTTTGACATTACTTTTATTTCGTACTCCTTGAGGCGCAAATTTATGATTTCATGATCATATATATATATATATATATATATATATATATATATAATATATATATATATATATATGTGTGTGTGTGTGTGTGTGTCTGTATATATATATATATATATATATATATATATATATATATATATATATATATATAATACATACACTGTACAGATATCATTTAATATGTAATTAGCTATACCATGGGAATAACTTACATCCAAGGGGAATTTTAACCAGTCTCACTCTAAAAACCCCCTCTCTCTCTCTCTCTCTCTCTCTCTCTCTCTCTCTCTCTCTCTCTCTCTCTCTCTCTCTCTCTCTCTCTCCTCTCTCTCCTCTTCTCTCTCTCTCTCTCTCTCTCTCTCATTTTCTTTTGAATTTTATGTTATTTGGATTTTGTCCATCATAATTAGCGAAGCTTATATAGTAAGTCAGTAACCTTACAAGTCATGAAGTTGCGTACATTTGTATATGATAATAATATTAATAGATAAACTTTTTTTATATCATTTTCACCGCCGGTTGACAAGGTGACGGAACTCACAAAGAAAAAGTCTATGAAATAGGAAAATAAATATATAAGTAAATAAATAAATTCAAAGTAAATAAAACTACGAATAACCTTGGGATGTTCGATGAAGAAATCTTGAAAGAAAACAAGTGATAAATAAAAACGCTAAGTAAATAAAAATACGAATATTTACCTCGCAGCCAAACCAATAACCTGAGGGTGTTTTGCCTCTTAATTGGCAATTCCAGTTTGCAAATTGTCTCTCGTATTGCCTCCTCAGGTACGCCACTCTTGACTTGGTTTCTGAACCTGCATTTCGATGACCTTCGGTCTGTATTGTGTTGGCAAGAAGCGTCGTTTATTGGGGTTGCAACCTATCGTTGTTATCGTTGCGTTCATAAGTCATCGTGGTGGCTTTCTGAACTCACTGTGACCCATTCAGTTTTGTGTCATGATCATTCCCTCAGCTTCCCAGCCCGAGGATGTCTGGCAGCTCCAGAAGAAAGCTCGCTTTAAGAGAGAGAGAGAGAGAGAGAGAGAGAGAGAGAGAGAGAGAGAGAGAGAGAAAATCGTTAATGACTTTGATGACTATGGTATCATAGTTTATCTGTAAAATTCAAATATATACACCTATTTTGACCCTGTATTTGACCATGACCTCTATAGGCGCTCTGCTAACCTGTTTAAGTAGCACGGAAAAAGCCGCTATTCGCAAAATAGAGAAGAATCTCTACAAGTGTAACGCTGCTGAAGTAGCCATTACTTTTAATAAAGTATGCTTGAGAGAGGGTCGGCTTCCTTAGTGCACTATTATTATTATTATTATTATTATTATTATTATTATTATTATTATTATTTACGAGGAAGAAGACAGGCGCTCTTCATGCCCATATTTGAAACTGAACAGAAACAGTAGAAAGCTAAAAACTAATAGCAAACAGAAATAAGGCTTATATATGAAAATTCCTCAGAGAATATAGAGTAAAATAGTTCGGTTGAAGTACATAAAATTTTATCAATTCATGTCGGACCTAATAGCTTTTTTAGAAGACTATAAAAAACACTGTCTTAGAGAATATATATATATATAATATATACATAATATATATATATCCACCTATATATATATTATATATCTATATATATATATGTATATGTATATATATATATATATATATAGTATATATATATATATAATTATATATTTCTCGTGGTCTTTATGGGCGAAACTCTAATAAGTATGATAGTATTTTATTCATTTCCATCATTGTTTTAATTGCTTAATTTTGGAACATTTCTGGGTGTTCTGATTTTTAATTTTATGAATTGCTATTGCATATTTTTACATGTTTTAGATTGCTGTTTTTTTAGTTGACTGATTTCGTTTTTTGTTTACCATTGTAAATTTGGCGTCTTGTAAAGATTTTGTAATCGCATGAAATATTTCATGAAGTCTTAACTTTTCTCTGCCTTTTCCTTCCACATTTCGCAAGTTTTGTGTAATCTATTTACCTGTTTTCCTGGAAATAGGTATTGTTCGCCCCCTTCGTTAAAACCTAAATATTATACTTTTTATTTTGACCTCAGTACTTCGTCAACAAAGGCTCCATTCTCCCGCTTCACGGTTAATGACTCCTGTTGGGCGGAGATCGAATATCTGTTTTTTTTTTTTTTTTTTTTTTTCATCGTTGCTATTTCTCATCATTTTCTATAATTAGAGACCATTATATTTTAGGTTTCTTAATAGAAAATTGCTCTCTCTCTCTCTCTCTTCATTTGTTGTTTTAGAAGTCATCAAAGTTCATCAAAGTTCCAATTCTTCCTTGTACAATTTCTGATTCCCCTTTGCGGGAATGATCGAAATTTGATTAGCAACATCCTCAGCTCCATAGTCCGTTTATCTTCAATGCGCTTTCTGGTGCAGTTTCCTTTTCTCGGACCATGACCATTCCTTTCCCCTCTTTACAAGGCTCTCCCATCGGTCTTTTTATATGTTAAGCGGTATACGTGATTTTATTCGGGATTTTTTTTTTTTAATGATGCCATCAACTCTGAATTAAAAGTCATTGGTAACGGTATGTAGGAAGTGAATAAACGATTAATGAAAATGTGGTCGGGATTTCAATTTACTTAAAGCTTTCGATAGCTAATGATTAATTACAGGCATCGATAAGGATTGATAAAGTAACGGCAGGCTACCTTAACCATTCTGATCGTGCCTCCCCGTTCCATGGTTCTCTGTTCTGCTTTTGCTACTCATTACACATTATTAGGTTTGGTTATTCCTTAGATATACGACCATCAGCGAAATCTTAAGGCTCCCTCTACCCACATTGCAACAGACTCTGGGAGACTACCACATTACAACAGACTCTGGGAGACTACTAGTGTTAGCAGCTGCGGGTTTCAGTGAGGCCTATGCGGCTTTAGTAGATTCACATCAACCGTGCAAGTGATGTCTAGGCTAGCCCCTTTCGACGCTCCTGATTGGCTGTTGATAAGACAATCACAAGGCTGGAAACTCTCAGTCTCTCTCGAGAGTTCACATGGGTAGGATCTATGTTCCACCTCTCCTGAGGGCTGTCAAAAGTATCCCTCAGGAGAGGTGGAATATACATCCTGGCTATATGAACTCTCGAGAGAGACTTAGAGTTTCCAGCCCTGTGATTGGTTTATCAACAGCCAATTAGGAGCGTCGTAAGGGGTTGGCCTAGACATCAAATGCACGGTTGATGTAACTCTACTATAGTAAAGTGATTGCTCATGTGTCTCAGCGCCCGTAAGTAGTATCAGTATTTTCTGAGTAGGAGAAGAGTCTCAGTTTGGCTATCCGTAGGGAGAGAAAGAGTGCGCTGTAACACTCGCGCTAATAAAATAGAGAGAAAAAAGACGGACTAGAGGAATAGATTCGAAATTTCTTGACATAACAGGAGTTTCTTGATGCACGTACATACACATACAGTACAATTCGGGTTTAGTGTGTGTTGTGTGTGTGAGAGAGAGAGAGAGAGAGAGAGAGAGAGAGAGAGAGAGAGAGAGAGAATTATTAGAAAATAACAGTGAAATATACTGTATTTTGTTCACGACTAGTTGGAAACTGTGTTAAGTAATGGCCTTTCAACTGAATCATACACTCCCTGCCAAGATAGTAATCCTGTTCACGGTAACGATTTATGTACCAACAAGCACTCGCCTCTGATTCACCGTTAGAATTGCAATAAATTTCCTTGTCTCACCCAAACTGATGCATCAACGGAGTAAATATCTTGAACCTTATCGCTGTTTCTGTTTTTAGAGTGATCGAAAAACAGGTCTTTTCTGTCACTGTATCGAATCTGGCGCGTGAACTCTGTTGAACATGATGGCTGTCTGAAGAAAACCTCGCCGAAGGATGATCACGGAATTCGAGAAATGGCCAGACTTGGACAAAGACTGGGCCATTAAATTCTGGCAACAGAAATTGTTCCGACAGTTTCATTTCGATTTTTTTTTTGGGGGGGTGGGGCGTTGGAGGGCGGTTGGAGGCCGTTAAGAACGATGACTTTGTAAAGGAAAAACGTTCGAAGCTTCATCAGGGAATTTCCAGAACTCATCAGTGGCAAAGGCTGGGCTATTTGGTGTTGGAGATATTTTTCACTTTAGAGCGGTGATTATTTTTCTTTTTTTTTCTTTGAGAATAGTGATTGATCAGTTGTCCTTCCTCCAAGAATGTTGAGAAGTAATCCCGTCAGAGCATAATGGCAGAGTATAATATTTTCTAATATTCTTGTTATTCACAGAATCTTGGCTGCTACAAAGAGTTCAGAAATCGAACCTCTTGGAGAACTATGTTGATTTAGGTAACTCTAAATGAATACCCTAAAGTTTTCCTTGACTTTGTTCCACAGGGATCTTGTGTGCTGGCTTTCAGAAACTGCACGGCGCCGGCAT
>NC_087212.1:15754563-15804563 GCF_015104395.2 Macrobrachium nipponense
TACATACATATATACATAAATATATATATATATATGTATATGTCTGCGTCTTTGTGTTTATGTTCTAAGTATGTCTAAGTATGCCTGAATATGTGTATGTAATTCCGTACACGGGTCATTTCAAAGCTGATATCAATTGGTGGTGATATTCACGATTCGAAAAGTCCCTTGAAAATCATTTCCCCTAAGAAAAGATACGAGGCCAACATCCCAAGGAAAAGTCGACGCTCTCCTTCCGTTACCTCTTCCCAGGTGTTTCCGGTTCCGAGATTTCGCGGTTCCGAGGTTTCGCGGTTTTGGGTAGAATTTTTTGGGGTTCCTTATTCAATCTTTGTCGATGTCTACTACTTTCGTTTAGCTTGTTAGATTTTTTTTAAGTGTTTACGTACTTGCGCGTTCGTACTTACTTGCGTACTTCGTGAGGGATGAGGTTGTTTTCGTATTGGAAAATGATATAAGGGCAAAAGATGGAATTTGGTTTTTGAACTTGAGAGGGAATGAGGAAAAAGGTTAATATTTTCCTAAAGAATTGTCAAATTGTGACCTGAATTTTTGAAGTTAACAAACTCAAATTTCTTGAAATAAAATGAGGACGAGTCCTAAAAATTCCCCGTGATAACTGGGAATCAAAAAATTTCAATTAAACTGAAAAATTGTGGTGAATAACTGAACGTCTTGAATAGAACCACTGTAATAACTGAAGTGTTAACCTAGCCACTTGGGGGGCAAACAGGTCCTTATGGGTGCCGGTCCCAAGCCCGGATAAATAGGGAGGGTTGGTGTCAGGAAGGGCATCCGGCTGTAAAAACCTGTGCCAAACCCTAAAAATGGAATGAGCCGAAATATGGAAAGAGGTAATACGGCGACCCCATATAAAAATGGGAACCAGCTGTGAAGAAGAAGAATAACTGAAGTGATCTCTTACTCTCATTATTAATGAATAGAAGTATTCGGATGCGATTCTAAACAATGTTTTTTTTGGAGATGCAATATGCGGAGCACTGATTTCAGTCTTCTGATCAGCATGGAGGAGAATTTCTATACTCATTTGATTCGGTTAAAAGGTTTCCGTGGAAATTACATTAAAATACGTAAGATAGTAGTTAAGAGGACATTTTAACGATTGCTATGGAACATTAATTAAGCATGATATTACGAGAGTTCGAACAAACTGTGAAGGAAAGCTTTTAATAAGTAATATATTCAAGTGAAAACAAAGGATTCTTTCGGGTTTTCAGTTGACTTATTTCATTATAGACATATTAAAATCCTCCTTTTATTTTCAGTCCTTTATTCACAGGTTTGTGGAATTATAGATTATCATAATTTTATATCTTTTACCTCTATTTCCGCCCCTTTGGCCTCTCCTTACGTACACCTCCAATTCCTCGAACTTGATCTTGCTCAGTTATTCTTATCACATTTACAAATCACTTCCTTTGGGCAAGATCCCGGAGTCTAGAAATGGAACTTATATGTCTTTTTAAACTAACTCCTATTATATATAGCTCACACGGGCTTGTAGTATGTGGGTGTTTGTATATGAGCGTGCGGGGATATTGGTTTGAATGGTACTATTTAGTTATCAAGTGATCTTACTTTTTGTTTCCACCGAATCGAAGCTCCGAGTCATTTCTTCTTCGAAGTGTTCAAAGAGATCGGAATCTTTTCTGTTGGGATCAAGGCGGATTTTCAACAGATTTACAGGGACCCCTTTCTTAGAACAGAGAGAGAGAGAGAGAGAGAGAGAGAGAGAGAGAGAGAGAGATGCTATTTTAGAGGAAGGGAGATGTGCAGTGTAAGATTCTCTCCGTCTGTAATCAGTACGTAATCAGTACGAAGTCCCAAGGTCCAATCCAAGATGAGGAGGACAAGATGGGCATTCTCCACTAGGACCCTCTGGGATTTTTTTTTTCTATTTAATAGGTGAATTATGTACTCGGTGATTAGGAAACATCTTCTGGCACTACTCCTAAGGAGAAAAACGTATTGTGGGTGTGTGTATGTGTGTGTGTTTGTGTGTTTGTGGAAATCTGATGTAGGACAGTAACACTCCATAGAATTCTTGCTAGACCTAAACCTCAATGTTGGATGTCTGCATTAATAATTTAATGCCCTTATAAAAATGAATTTATAGAAATTAATACGTAAGGAATTAGTAAGAACCGAGAGAAAGAAACCTAAGCGTCTCGATCCACGATAATCCCAGAAATTAATTGAACCATTCTTGCCTGTGAAGGCCTCCACTACCGTTCAGTTACCTACGCAGCTTATGCCTGCATTGTCGGCCTGTGCAGGCAAAACTGAACACAATAACGTTCAGTTTTGCCTGCACCGGCATAACTTCGTAGGTATAACTGAGCATCATTGGCGGCCTTAAGAAAAGGATCAAGGCTCCCAGAGCTCAGAATGAGATGAAAGGAGAGGAAAGGAAATCCTTGACAGCGTAAATGCCCAATTACAGCGACACACACACCAAAGAAAAGACGCTGAGGCGGAAAAGGGAAATCAAAATCTTGTGGTTTTCTGATCTACAAAAGAGCGCGGAGCCATTTCTGAGCAAAGAGAGATGAGGGTTTGCGGAAGGCAAGAGATGATCTGATGATCCGCTGCTGTACCAAGAGATGACATCTCTCTTCTCTCTCTCTCTCTCTCTCTCTCTCTCTCTCTCTCGTTCTGTCAGTGTAACTGATGATCTGTTAAGATTAATTTTGGCTGCTCTTCTTCAGAAATTCTCTTTTCATTCTGTTGAAGGTAACTACTTTCACTTCCCCCTCTCCAACTGACTAATTTATCTCTCTCTCTCTCTCTCTCTCTCTCTCTCTCTCTCTCTCTCTCTCTCTCTTATTTTCTAATTATATATGTTTATATATAATATATATATGCATATCTGTGTGTGTGTGTATATATATATATATATATATATATATATATATATATATATATATATATATATATATGTGTGTGTGTGTATATATATATATATATATATATATATATATATATATATATATATATATATATATATATATAAATTACTATACATACAAACATACATCTTTACATACTTACAAACACGCATGTACACAGGCTGCATTTAGCCTTTTATGCAAACAGGATGACATTCCCACTTTACTTCCATAAAAGAGAGTTGGCTCAGCAATCCCTCCTTACATTCCAACGCTTCTATCGTGAAATCTTTTTAACTGTTCTCAATTACTTATTATATATCCTCGACAGTTTGAATATTACTTATCTATTAGTTTTTTCTTTTAGCCTTTTCTAGGTACATATAAACCAACATTCATTTTCTTTGCAGTCTTACTACTATTGTCTTACTCTTCATAGTAAGCCTGTCATTAATCTTTCCTGTTGGACTAAGTACTATTATACACCTATAATTCGTACAGTCTTCATCATTACCATTGACTCCATATAAAGAAGAATTAATTCATATTTTCCATTCCTTTGGAATATTGTCCCCATTCAAAAATACTTCACACGCCTTGGTCATCAACCCATTCACATTATCCTTATCACATATCTGCAAATTACTTGTCTTTGCAAAAATTCTTGGAATGTTTCCACTTTTCATCCTCTTAGTTTCCCTTGTGAATTAGCAAGTCACTTTCAGCAACATTCTTAAGATTACACGAAACTTATGTACCCTTCAATCATTCAGCTGTATTCAAAATACTCCCTTAATGAAGTCAGTATTACATTACTTTCAGAAACACACACACACACACACATACACACACACACACACACACACACACATATATATATATATACACATATACATATGAAGAACTTTTCACTTTCATAAATATTAACATATATTTTCTATCGAGGACATATTTATAATAGGAACGATTTCAAATGATACCTATTAAAATACATTACTGTAAACAGTTTTCGTCGGTGCAACGAAAAAACGTTATATCTTTGCCAATTTTTAAATATTAAATGCTTTTATTGAATTAGACTCAGTGTAAGCATTTTCCTTGATTTATTTTTATCGAGACGCCTCTCATTTTGTGGTGGTTTACCTGTCATTACCTGGGGGAAAAGTTTCGCTCCAAAACTTCGCTAATTTACTAACTAGGACGAGGCGATTTTGCAGAAAGTCTTCTATTGATGTTAAAGATGCCTTCTTTTCCTTCAGAAGAAGATGTCTTCTTTTCTTTATTGGACGTTTTTGAAGTCAAGTTTGTTTTTCTTCTTTTTTTCTACTAGAGGTCTTAGCGAGGTTCAAGTTCATGCTTTCCTCCTTCATATTTTTTCAAAGATCAAAGTGTCTTCACTTCTCTTGCTCCTTTACGAAGTTCTCAGATCTTCTTGTCGTTCAAGATATTTTCCCTTTTCGTCCGAGAGATAGCAAAAGATGTTTTCTTTCTCTGCTTGACCTCTTCACCAAATTGAAGTTTTACATCTACTTATTTCTCTTCTTGGAAGTCTTCTTCCTCTTTGAAGTTCTACGAAGTTCAAGGTGTCTTCTCTTCATGAAGTTCAGGATGCCCTCTGTTCCTCCTTAACTCCTTTACGAAGTTCAGGATGCCCTCTGTCCCCCCTTGACTCCTTGTTGAAGTTCAGGATGCCCTCTCATTCTCCTTGACTCCTTTACTGAGGTCAGGATGCCCTCTCATCCTCCTTGACTCCTTTACGAAATTCAGGATGCCGTGTCATCCTCCTTGACTCCTTTATAAAGTTCAGGATGCCGTGTCATCTTCCTTGACTCCTTTATGAGTTTAGTATGCCCTCCCATCCTCCTTGACTCCTTTACTGAGTTCAGTATGCCCTCTCATCCTCCTTGACTCCTTTACTGAGTTCAGGATGCACTCTCTTCTTACTTGACCCCCTTACGAAGTTCAATATTCCTTCTATTCCTCCTTGAATCCTTTATGAAGTTCAATATGCCCTCTCATTCTCCTTGACTCTTTTACTGAGTTCAGGATGCATGCTCTTCTTACTTGACCCCTTTACGAAGTTTAGTATGCCTTCTATTTTCATCTGCCTTGACTCTTTTACGAAGTTCAGGATGCCCTCTCATCCTCCGTGACTTTAATTTTCAGAGGATATTGGATAAGCAACAGGTCATCCATAATGACAACTCATGTTTCTCATACTTCTTCTCCAGGTTTTATAGTTCTTGTTTTGTAAGTATTTCTGTTTGTTACTGTAATTTCAAAGAACAGCTAAAGATGGTTGTGTATGCACTTTGAATCAAGTTTAAGGTTTTTTTCGTATCGTCGATTTATTGTTTATACTGAACTGAAGTAGATTAGACTCCATCATTATTATTATTATTGTGATCTATCTAGCTTAATTAGGTTGTCCAAGTAAAATAATCATAGGTGATTATCTAGAAGACGCCGGGTGTTAAGTTTATTTGTATTATATTTGTATGGAGTTGACCCTCTTATAAGTATGTCTCTTAAAAAGAATGACAGCATCATTGGAATTCATTTTGTACTTATTCTCTTTTCTTCAAGGCTGATATCTGCTAAAGGCTGGCCGATATGGTAATACAAAGAACCAGAAGAGCTTAAGTTATGAAGACAGCAAAGAATCGAACAAATTCTTAATCTTATAGGAAATTCCTCTTTCCTTCTAATTCAAAATGCAAACAGGAAATACGAAATAAAGTTGATATAATAAAGATCAAGGGTAACTGATGTCATAAAACCACTTACATGAATAGAGATACGAACATTCCTGGAAGTATTTATAAAGCTCTTTCTTTTCAGTTTTACTTTGTAATCATAATGCAATTTTGCTCTAAATTCTGTGAATAACTAGTGACTTTTTTTAAAATCGTCTTGAGATGCACCTAAAAACACAAAATAAAATTGCACATCAATTGTCTATCCATATCTCTCTCTCTCTCCCTCTCTCTCTCTCTCTCTCTCTCTCTCTCTCTCTCTCTCTCTCTCTCTAACTGAATGACCTATTTTCACCTCGTCGATGTTGTGGTGTAGGTGTAATTGAGGAGATTAACTACCCACGAACTTCTCTGAGCACGCACAGATATATTTAAATCATTATATTTTCCATTTTCATTTCAGAGACCGATCTTAAAAGAAATTGCTGGGGGTAGGTTCAAATTAGGTCAAGATCCTGGTTTAAACTAGGGTTTGTTGGTAGGTTCAAATCAGGTCAGGATCCTGATTTAGAATATGGTATGTAATTCATTTTGTGAAAAACATGTAAATATAAAATTTTAGGAACTCATAACATTTCATTGTGATATTCTCTCTCTCTCTCTCTCTCTCTCTCTCTCTCTCTCTCTCTCTCTCTCAGCTTTCCTCATTAGCCAGAAGCCAATACGTAATCATATTGAAAATTGGAATAGACAGAAAATATGTTACGGCACCGATTTTTATATGGTTCCTCCCACACATCTGGGTGATAAATATTCATAGAAATTAGATTACGCGTCAGAAACTAACTAGCATAAATTAACACGTCGTACTTAAACATATGCGTGTGTGTGTTTGTGTGTGCTAACAGATGAGTTGCTTCTTGAGGAGAGAGAGAGAGAGAGAGAGAGAGAGAGAGAGAGAGAGAGAGAGCTGAAGGATTTACTGGAAATAGTTGTACCCCGATGGGGTGAGGATTAACCTCATCGAGGCAACTCCTGTTTACATTATGCCATGCGTCGTATTCTTTAAAGCTTTCATACATTTTTAATGGATTCCTCTCTCTCTCTCTCTCTCTCTCTCCTCTCTCTCTCTCTCTCTGAGTGTGTGTATGTGTGTGTCTTCCCATTTCTTGAAAATTCTGTTACGACCCTAGTCAACTGGTTGTTTACAGCCATGATATAGAAGGGCATGGGACTTCCTACATCATTACAAAAAGGCATGTTAGCAGGCAAGACAACTTGACTTTGCCCTTGTCTATAACGTCATTATTCCAAATTCGTTCGAGGCCTCAACTTCGTTATTCCCAACCGGTTCCGAAATTCCTCTGCCATCCCATCATCGAGCGAATACGGTCGTGTCGTTCCCACTTTGTGTTGCAGTTGTAGTTTTAGGAATCCAAGAGCAGTAGTTTCGTAAACATGCTCGTCAGGAGTCCCCGGGTTACATTCAATTAATCTTAAGGGGCCCTCCTCTCCCCCTCCCTTTCGAGTCACCGATCTAATCAGTGGCCGCTTTTCATCTCTCCGTGTCTCTGCAGACGACACTCATTGGAGGTGGAATTGGCGGGAACTGGGGAAGATTTGGCGGGAAGAGAGACACGTGGGCCTGCAAAAGGCTGTTCATTTGTTGTGTCGTTGGCTTATAAAAGGCCTCGGTCCATAAAAGGCCTCAGTTCATAAAAGGCCTCAGTCCATAAAAGGCCTCAGTTCTAAGAAGACCTCAGTTCACTTTCTATCATGTCACTCAGTCACGCTTTCTTTTTTCGGTGAATTATTTTTCGTGTTTATGGTTTCAAGAGAATGATGACCTCCGAGGTGTCTACTTGTGTTGTTGTTTGAGATCAAGCTGGTCTTATGCCAGCTCGGGCTTGCTCCTAGAGCAGCCCTTAGATTCTTACTTGTGTAATATTTAAACTCAGTGTATTGCTTGCACAAGTATGTGTACTTGCTTTAAAGCTATTGTAGCATTGTGAGATACGTTTTTTATAGGTCTGTGGAACTGACATCATGCATGTGCGTTTTCGTTTAGAAAGTTGTTTGCGTGTTGCAAACATGACAATCTTTTACATATTTTGTCCAGTGCGTTTGTGGAGTTATTTTCTTGCATGTATATGATGAATTTTTTGGTTGCTATGAGAAGATTCTGAGATCTGTATTTACAGTTTATCCAGGGAGCTGGTATCACACCGTTAAAATACCTGCATACGTTAGTATTTGTTAATCTTTTTCGAAACTTTGGTAACCCTTCGTGATGAATTATTTAAATGTAAATTCAACCATAATTTCGGTTTTTATCTCTGCTACCTTGAACTTCAAGTCTTATGTTCGGACAGTTTGTCTCAGACTTCTGACAGACAAACATCTGTACCACATGTGGTTTTTGATACCAGATTCAATTGAGGAAATGCTCTCTCTCTCTCTCTCTCTCTCTCTGGCCAAAACTATCGTTCATAACTTTGGATGATCGGAATGCTGGGGGAAGAGTAAAATGGCCTTTGCTGATGTACAGTCCTGTTCAAGTGCAGGATTGTCATCAGTTTATCGTTTTAATTTCATTTCTTATTTTTCCATCTAGCCATACTTTCATTTCAGCGCTGAATGAACTTATAGGTCCCAGCGCTTGGGCTATGCCCTAAATTTCATAATCCATCTCTCTCTCTCTCTCTCTCTCTCTCTCTTGAGCTAAGATGATATCGTCAGTAACTTACCTATTGAAACTTTCTCACTCCTCTAGGCATCTAGGGTCTCAGTTTGACCCATGACCTCTGTGTCATAAATTGCAGAAATAGCGTTGCCTTTCGTTTCCGGAAATTCCATTCAGCATTAATCATTTAATCGATCCCAGCGGCATTTGAGCAGTTGTCTTTCAGCCCGATTCGTCCCAACATCTGAGTTGAGTGTCCTCAAGCAGGTGTTTGTGAATTCCTGGGAACTGAAAAATTATAGTTTGATACATTTTGTGCGTTGAAACTCTTCGCAAGTACAACGCTGAGCCACGCTACTTTGATTCTTGAAGTAGTTTGGTGCGAAAAAAGCCTTATTAATGTCATTGTATACTTCCCACAAAGTTTTATCATTTCGACGGGCAGTGAGCTTGTGATGCCGGTTCACGGTAGTCGACAATCTCTCGTTCGCTGGTACCGCCAGTATTTCAACCACTGATTATGTAATTGCTACTTATGATTACTCTAATGGGATTTGATCAATAGGGTTAAAGGTGTTTCTTAGACTACAGTATGTACGTATATATGTTATACATATATATGTATACACAGACATACATATCTATAAAACGTCAAGAGAAAACAAGGGTCAAGGTATTTTATTTAGTTATATTTATTTTTATTTTTCTCCTTTGCACTGAGAGCAAATAAGATTAGTAATGATGAGCACACATGCTATAACCTGGACACCTGTTTCATGGTAAATGACTTCTTCTTTTCTACGAATATCAGGTGTTAATGCTTATTGATTTTTAACTCACAGAGATTCAAGCGCAGGTGGAGTGAATCGCGCCCTGTTATAGATATTTCCATTGGTGAAAACAGTCTCAGGGAGGAAAGTAAGGTAAGAAACAAAACAAAATAAAAAAGTATAATTTGGGTTGAAAAAAAATGTTGTTTTATAAAAAATATTCTGAAGACCAATTTTTTTTTTTTTTTTTTTTTTTTTTTGGAAATTAGGTTGAAAAAAATCTGCACTTTTGGGAAAAATATTCTATGGAACAAAAAAAAAATCTACTGAACTTGGGTTTGAAAGAAATCTGGGGTTTTCTGGAAAATATTTTGAAAAACCACAAAATTTTTTAAAATTTAAGTTGAAAAAAATCAGCACTTTTGTGAAAATTGTCTGTAGTACAAAAAGGATTTTTTTTTAAATCTTTGGGCCTTGGGTTAAAAAAAAAAAAAAAAGACAGCTTTGGGAAAAATTTACCGAAGAAAAAAAAAAAATCTGCAGTGTTGGAAAAACTTATTCCGTTGGGTTTCGTGAAAAACACTCCGCAGTTTCGAGTGAATTATATTCAGTTAAGGTTAGCCCCCAAAATAAGAAAAAAAATGTCCAGTTTTAAGAGTAACATTTTTGTAGTTTCGGGAACAATTTTCCTGTGAGTTTTGTGAACCACAGCGGATACAGAAGACAATCGTTTCATTAAAGACTTCCTTCTGGGTAGATGACATTTTAGATGGGGCCGGAATATAGGTGAATTGTATGAAGAGATTTATTGAGCAGCTTTCTTTCATTGGATTCAGTATACCGTGTTTGTTTCAATATTGTTAAATCTCCAAATCAGAATAATATATATATATATATATATATATATATATATATATATATATATTATATATAATATATATATATATGTGTGTGTGTGAGTGTGTGTGTGTGTGTGTGTGTGTGTGTGTGTGTAAAAGTTAACTCGAAAAAACCAGAACGATCTCTCTCTCTCTCTCTCTCTCTCTCTCTCTCTCTCTCTCTCTCTCAGAAATTAGTTCCTGTTCTTCTCTCCCTCATTCTACAGCATCTGCCAGTCTTAAAGATCCTCTTAATGTAGCATCCTTCTCTCGTGTCTGTCCTGAATCATTTGCATAATGGTCTGTTATCTACTGCCTGCCTGTCTCATCATGAGTTGTTGTCTCGAGTCCCTTTGCCAATCAACGTCAATCTCTCTCTCTCTCTCTCTCTCTCTCTCTCTCTCTGCTCTCTCTCTCTCTCTCTCTCTCAGTATGTAAATATTTAAGAGTAGCGTATTCTACGTTCAGAGTTGTATACACATACACACACACTCACAAACTGCGCATCTCTTATAAATTCCCCTTAGGTTTTTATTCAAGGTCGAGTTAAATTTATATTAAATGGCAATTGTAGCTCAATGTATGTGAATATGAAAACTGTCTTGGGGTACGTGATAAAATATTCATGTGTAATATATATATATATATATATATATATATATATATATATTATATATATTATAATATATATATATATATATATATATATATATATATACTTAACTTGAATCGTTTTCCTAACGAGTGATATGTGGCTACATTCTACTTTGTCTGCACAAGGGTTCATCCACAATTCAGAAGTTGATAATTTGAATGTGGCTCCTGTTAATGGAAACCGTCTAATGGACAAAAAATATGTTTATGCCAGTATATTACGTTTGTATTCGAAATCAATCATTTTCTGCTCTATTTTACCGGTACTATTTTAGTTATTGTTCCTATTAACTTGAGTCTTTAGTCTTCTGTTCAGCTGAACAGAGGACGAAAGTCTCTCAGGTTAATGGGAACAATAACCAAAATAGTACCGGTAAAACAGAGCAGAAAATGATTGATTACGGCTGGGCAGGGCTTATTGATCATGACTGGCTTGGGTTCAGCCGTGTCACGACGGAAACGGCAAAGTATGTATAGTGATTCTAGTATGGTTAAAATATTATAAACAGGAATGCTGATGGTCATTATAAATCTTACTTGATAGTATTATTTTGGTAATGATTTAATACAATGGATATATTTGTGTTTGTTTCTATCTATGTTCGGTAGTAAATTCATGAGAAAAACGTCTGAAATAAGCGACAGACTTTATCTTCCTAAATGAAAATGCTAGTGTATTATTTAATGGAGTTTAAGATGAATTCCAGTATGGAGAAAGAGTTTCCTAGTTATCGAATTGAAGATTTCTCGTTTCATCATGAAAGGCTAATTGAAGGGAATTCTACAATTGCATTTTAAAATGGACTGGAAGTGTATGGAAGGCTGTTGAGTGAAAATAGCGAAGATAAATTGGAGGGAATAATTAGTCATTTGTTTATTTTTATATCAGAGCATTTAGGCGGCAGTCTGTTGAAATGGTCCCGATTCAATGCCACTTTTTAATATGAGTGGATATAGAGTACAGATATTGTTTGAATTCTCGGTGTCATTTAGAGAACTAATGAGACAGGAAATATATATATATATATATATATATATATATATATATATATATATATATATATATATAATATACTTATATATATATATATATATATATATATATATATATATATATATATAAATGTGTGTGTGTCTTTTTGTATACTCGTAGCTCATTTTAATTGGTAAATTTTGCGCCTGGATAGTAAAGCCATGATACCACTGATGGATAGTTATGATCCCGTTCACGTTAACGCATTTCAAAAAAGCAGAGGCCGAGGGAAGAGGCTAAGAAAAAAGTGAATTTCCCCTGAGCTTTTCATAGGTTGATGTAAATTTACTCTCTCTCTCTCTCTCTCTCTCTCTCTCTCTCTCTCTCTCTCTCTCTCTCTCTCTGTTGTAATCTGTTTGCTAAGAATATGCATATTTTTTTTTTTTTTTCAAAATTATAATGAACTCGTTTACACACATCATACTTACAATGTATTGCATTGATGGCTGTATGTGTTTACAATTTTCTTATACTGAATTAAATAAACATTTAGGCGTTTACAAATCGTGAAAATTGCTCATATGGATTGCGTTGAAAGATCAACGGATTTTGATAGGTTTTTAACCCTAAATCTCAACTGAATATTTCAATCTCCCAAGACAGTCTGTGCTCAGTTTTATTCAAGCGATTGACTAATGAATTGAAAGAAAGCGTGATTTAATCGTATAATGAAGCAGCACTGTAACCCCCTCGACCATCGCTGAAAATGCGACGTACTAAAAAAAATATATAAACATTTTAAATCATTTTAAAATGTTTGAGCAAAAACAAATTTTTTTCCTTTCAACGGAAGCTGTTGCCCGTCGTTATCCCTGACAGAGGGGACAGAGTGAAAAGCGAGAGATGCTAAATGTAATCATCTTTTAGTCATAATAACAAATAAGACGAAGATGATGATGTGGAAATGGATGAAAGAGAAAAAGGAAAAGGAGAGAGAGAGGTAAATGAATAAGTTAACGAAGAGACATCTAGTTAGAGAGAGTAGAGAGAGAGAGAGAGAGAATGAGAGAGAGACCTTACCTTACCTTACAGACCTTACATCTTGTTCGGGTTGCCCAGGTCCCTCCAGTGTGAGGCACCTCTAATGTACTACCAGAGAGTTGCTAGTACATCTTCCGGTATATTTTGCATCTTCCAATCTTGGATGGTCTGGGATGCAGTTTAGATATTTGTCGAGCTTATTCTTAAACACATCTACGCTCACTCCTGATATATTCCTCAGATGAGCTGGCAACGCATTGAATAGACCGCTGCATTTTTATCGATTGCCTGGTGCGTAGTGGATTAATGTCCTGTGTGCTTCCTTATTTTTCCTGGTAATAGTTTTGGGCACTATTAAATCTTACCTCTGCTTGCTCTTTCTGATATTTTTAGTTCCATGATATTTTCTGCTATTCCTTCTATCTGTTCCCATGCCTGAATTATCATGTAGCGTTCTCTTCTCTTTTTTCTAGACTATATAATTTTAAGAACTTGTAGTCTTCCCAGTAGTCTAGGTCCTTAACTTCTTCTATTCTAGCTGTAAAGGGACCTTTGTACACTCTCTATTTGTGCAATATCCTTTGATAGTGTGGGTACCATATCATATTGCAATATTCAAGTGGACTACGAACATATGTTTTATAAAGCATAATCATGTGTTCAGCTTTTCTGTTTTGAAGTGCCGTAACAACATTCCCATTTTTGCTTTACATTTTGCCAACAGAGTTGCTATTTGATCATTGCATAACATGTTCCTATTCATCACACACCAAGGTCTTTAACTGCTTCCTTATTTGTGATGGTCTCATTATTAGGTCCCTTATATGCATATAGCTTTCTTTCTGTCTCCCATAATTTATTGATTCAAATTTATCAGAGTTAAATACCATCCTATTTACCTCTGCCCAATCATATACTTTGTTAAGGTCTCTTTGTAGAGCGTTCCTATCTTCATCACAAGTAATTTCTCTACTTATTCTTGTGTCATCTGGCGAAACTACTCACTACCGAATCCTTAACATTATTGTCTATGTCTTCAATCATAATAACAAACAGTATTGCAGCTAACACCGTACCTTGCGGCACACCAGATATTACCTTGCTTCATCCGATTTCTCGTCGTTTGCAATAAGCTATCTGTTTTTCTGTTGTGTAAAAATTCTTTTAACCATCTTCCTACTTTATCCACGATATTGTGTTTTCTAACTTTTCTTGGCGCGTAATATATTATGGTCTACTTTATCAAAACGCTTTTGCAACAAAGTCTAAATAAACCACATCTGTTTCATTTCCGCTTTTCATATTTTTGAATATGTTTTCACGGTGGACTAACAGTTGGGTTTGTGTACTTTTTCCGGGTACGAAAACATGTTGTCCTTTATTAAAAAATTAAATTTTATTATTTTTATAAATGTTTCATAATAATATTTTTCTTCATTACCCTTTCATACAAATTTCATAATATGTGATGTTAGACTCACAGGCCTATAATTACTTGCCTCTAGTCTTGATCCACTTTTGAAAGTAGGGGTAATATATGGCTAATTGTGCTCATCATATATCTTGCCTGTATCTACACTTTGTCTTAATAATATTGCAAGTGGCTTTGCGATAGAATGAACTACTTTCTTTAACAAAATAGCAGGAATTCCATCAGGCCCTGCAGCAGCTCCATTTTTAATTTCATTAATAGCCTGCACAATATCAGCTTCATTAATATCTATGTCAGCTAAATATTCACTATTTTCATCCCTTACTTCTATATTCATTATCTTCATTATCTATTCTAGGGGGTCGGGGTGAATTCTCTCTATATCGTTCTGCAGTATGTTGCAAATTTCCTTTTTTTTTCATTCGTTAATCTCCCTTCAATTCTCAGAGGGCCTATTTTCTATTCTTCTTTTTATTCATCTTCTTCGCATATGAGTATAATAGTTTGGGGTTTGCTTGATATTAATAGGGTTTTTTCTCCAAGTCCCCCCCCGTCCCGTTTTTCATTTTCTTTGATTGTATAATCTTTGTTCTGCATTTTCTATCTTAACTTTTAGTTCTATAACTTTCCATGCATTTTTTTCTTTTGCAAGACCTTTTTTCCACTTTCTGATTTTCTGGAACAAGATCCTTCTGTCTCTTGGTATGCATGAATGATGTTTACTTTTCTTCTTCGGTATATATTTTTCCACTATTATCTCCAATATTTTATATAATATCTCCGTATTTACCCTTATGTCATCACTTACGAAAATGTTATCCCAATCTTTGTTTAATTCTTCATTAATTTCTGACCATTTTATATTTTTACTGTAGAAGTTGTATTTTCCATATCCTTCCCACTTTTTCATTTCTTGCTTATCTCTATTTTCACTTGCTTGGAATGAACTGTTAATTCTATGACATTATGGTCTGAAAATACTCGCATTATAAACTATTATTCTTTAACATAATTCATCTCATTCACAAATACTAGGTCTAAAGTATTTTCCTTTCTTGTTGGCAGGTGATTTATTTGTTGAATGTTGTATTCTAGTAGCATATCTAATAGCTTTCAAATTGCCTCTTATCTTCTGCACTACTATTACTCTCTTTTTTATATGTATAAGTACAACCACAATCTCCTATTCGTTCTTTCCATTCTACGAAAGGAAAGTTGAAGTCACCAGATAGGAGAATAGTTCCAGTTCCTTGTGATTTCTACATATATCATCCAATTTTTCAATTATTAAGTCAAACTCTTTAGTATTAGGAGGTCTATATTACTATGTTCATCAATTTTTCAGATTCAAATTCTACCGCTATTAGTTCACATTCTGAGTTAACTATATTTCTCATTATATTTTTCCTTGTTTTTTGTCTTTCCCATATATTGCGGTTCCCCCTTGATTCCTATTTTTTCTATTCTGATCTATAAGTTTGGAACCCTTTTATTTGATCATCATTCCCAGTCTCTGGGAATACCAGGTTTCACTTATATTCATTATATCTATTTTCTTTTTCTTTTTTCATTTTGGGTTAGTTCTTCTAAGTACTCTATTTTTCTTTTTGAGTTACTCGTAACTAAACCCTGCGCATTCATCACTATGATGGTTTGCGTGTTTTCTCCTTCATTTAATCCTGATAGTAACTAATGGATTTTTTTTTTCCCACCCATGTCTCTTTCCTGTTCTGGTATGTTGTTCTTTTTTCATTTCCAGAAATTCTGACATTAAAAAATCCAACTTTTCCATAAAAAATATTTGATCTTCCTTCATCATAATTATTAATTTTGTGTCTGAATCTGCAATTTTCTCCGTTTCGGCAATATCCTCTTGCATAATAAATATCAGTTATTATCTCTTGAGTAGAATTTCGGAGCTGATGCTTTGAAATTTTTTGTTTTGCTGACACCTCTGCATATCTCATTGGTGGTTTGCTTTCTCTTTTACCTGATATTCGTTGATTTCTCTCTTATTTGTTTCTTTCTTATTTTGGATTTATTCGGCTTGGTTGGTTATTTATTTGTGATTATGATTCATGGCTACAGGGTGCATATATTTGCATTTTTTGTCGAACTTACATCCTTTTCCTTCTTTTAGGTTTTTACATATTTTTGGATGCAGATCTCTGCAATCATCCCCATATCCATCTAAGTATGCACATTTACCTAATATATTTCATAGTTTTGATATCTTAGGATGTTTGTAGTAACATCTTTCTCCAAATCTGCAATTCCCTCTTTTCAAAAGGTTGCAGATTTTGTCTTTCTTGTCTATTTTTTCCTCTTTCCCGTCATTGTATAGATCTGGGTAGAGCCTCTTCGGGATTTGCTTTTCTGTTGTCATATCGTAATCATTTCTTCGTAGGTATGCTGCTTTATTGCCTCATATGTAGTATCAATGAGTATCTCTGCATCCATACTTTTATCTTGTTCGTTTGTTTTCCTATTTTTTTCTGTCATTTCATTTTTTGTTTACTTCTCTTCCGTTTTCCTCTTCTTCTTTTTCTTCTCTTCTTCCTCCCCTCTTCTTCTTCACCTCAACTTTGTACATTCAATCTTGATTTAATAACATTGTCTATCAATGATAGACATGTTTTGAACAAAAAATTCTTGTATCTTTTCTCAAATCTTGTATTACCTCAGCACACGTGGATGGGTCGGAATGTTTTGCATGCAGCACATTTTCTGATTAGGTTTTGTGGCTTGACTATGCTATACCAAACCTTACACAGTTTGCATGCTTTTGGCATTCTTTTTCCTAATGCATCAATTAGTAATATTCACAAGATTCACCTTATTCATTTTCTTTGTCGGAATATGTTGGTTTATGTATATTTTCTTTATGAGTCTCTTGACCACTTGGATTTTATTTGGAACTTCTTAAACAATATTTTCAAGATGTTTTCTCATTAGATTTTGTTCCAGTTTGAAGGATTATATCCTTCTAATATATCTATGAATGCTTTTGTATCTTTTTGGTTAGGACTGTTGCTGATTTCATAGATGAGAAATGCCAGTTCCCTTCCTTCTCTACCTCATCGTATTGCGAATCTGCTAAAACACGCCAAATTACGCCACCTTTTCCCGCAGTTGGAACTTACTGCCCATCTTGTTCTGATTTATAGTATTACACTTGATAAACTAACTTAGAAGACGCTTTATCTTACTATTTCACACTAATCTTATCACCGATAGTTCACGAACACTTCTAGATATTTCTCAAATTCTAGTCGTTATGTTAAACTTGTGATATATCTGTTGAATTATTGTGACTTCACGCGGGTTATCGTCCTCACCAAAGCAAGATGGACTACTAGAGAGAAGGAAATAAAAAATAAAAAGGAAGCAGGTGATCAAAGTAAGTGAAAGATTGAGACAAGGGAGATAGAGATAGACAGGGCCCCCTTAGAAATATACAAAGGAGAGAGAGAGAAAGAGAGAGAGAGATAATTGAGTAAATAAAAGAAGAGCTAGTTAGTCAGAAAGAGAGAGAGAGAGAGAGAGATGAGAGAGAGTTGTCTGGCAGGAGTAGACGGGTGACTGGAAGCTGCTGACAAATTGGCTGGGTGATGAACGACAGGAAATCCCTTCCAGCATGTCGATTCAGAAATGAAAAGCTCCTGATAAACGACGCCCAGGCTACACACGAGGACTCCGTCACACGAGACAGGGACTGACGGATAGATTCCACGTCGCACGCGAGACAGAGAGAGAGAGAGAGATAGACGGATGGGTTTTCTAATGATTAAGCTTCTTTGATTGACTGCGTGATGTATATGCTTCAAGATGTTTGCCGGCATCACTGATTAGAGATTGTCTGCAGATTTCGAGGTGGGAGAGCATTATCTGTATCTCTGTTTTCATATGCCTCTCAGTGTATATATATACATATCCAATTCGCTCTACCTCGGAATTAATATATTTCCATATATGTTAACCGAAAAGGAATTTTTTAGTCAATAATAATTTCGTCCTCTCGTGGATTCAAACCAGCGCACAGAAGAGAAATCGGGACTTCAGTGAAGTTACCGATCGGCCAACAATTGGATATTAAAGGGCATTTGTAGCTTAATGCATGTATATGAATCATGGTGATGTGATAAAAATTTATATATATGTATATATATATATATATATAGGCTATATATATATATATATATATATATATATATATATATATATATATATATATATATATAATGTGTGTGGGTGTATTTTAGTCCTTGGTCATTATCTCTCCCTTTTCCTTTTTCTTTAATTCTTCCTTATTATTTTCACTATCTTTCCTTGTCGTCCTCTTTCCTTTTCCCTCTCTCCTTCATTCTCTGGCTCAAGAGAAATTTACGAGATCAGCCACGCTGCCAAGACTGACCATGTTTTGGGATGATTTCAAACACGGAGCGTTTGAAATGTTTGCTGGCACACTTTGCTGTACTAATACAGAATTTTGTGTGTTGCGGAAGGAAGAGTTTGCCAGAACTGTTTGAGTTCTTCACCTGAAGGGGCATAGCAGGCAATATGCAAAGGGCAAGAGCTAGTCGAAGTATGCAGGTCTCATTACGCAATTTTCGCAGGTGAGCGAATTCGTATTCGGCTTCTTTGGATTCATCACTTTAGGCAGATTTTGACGCAAAATTTTGACGGTTATTTATTTTCTTGTGTAACATGCTAATATTATTTTTGTGTATTACTGCTGATTTTGTTACGTTTGTACATATGTATGTGTTTAATCACAAAATAACCACACAACTTTACAGCGTATATTCCCACCACTCGTGTTGGGCGTCAGTGAGACAGAATGGTTTAGAACTATAGAATGAAAGAATCTGTTTTCTAAGCCATGCCGTCTCATTGAAGCCCAACACGAGTAGTATGCGTGTATGTGTAGTAATGAGAAAGTTGCAAGTGAGTGTGTGTATGTCCAGCTTTCCCTAAACAGCTATAGCTAGCTGTAAATTGGCCGAATCGTCCAAATTTTCACCACCTATTTTAAGTTGTCATCTTCAAGGCTAAGCATACATTTAATTATTTGCTGTACAAGTCTGGAAAGTATCTGGAATCAGAAGAAGGAATTTGGCCGCGTACTTCTGTAACTAAGCATTCAGTATCGAATTTTTGTCTCATCTCAAACAAATGGCCGTACTTACAACGTACGTGCATGGAGACTGAACCTCCTTGTCTAGGTTTTATGTTCTTATCTCTCGTCATTTTCGAAATAATTTGTTTTTAATAACAACTTTTGCAAGAATTAATTGTTTACGACGATGAGACGTGACACCATTTGAGGATGATTAGGTATTTGTAGTGTGAGCCAGCCGAAAAATTCTTCGGTTAACATGGATATTTTACATTCCAGAATTCCAGTTTTAAGTCATACCTGTAAGTGCTCATGTAAATGCCCGACTTCGCTTTGGATTGCGAAGCTAAGAATGGGCGGAAAATCCGTAGACTCAACAATTCAGATAGTGAAGAGTATCTTGAGTTAATTTGTCGTGAGTATGACCTAGGAAAGTGTCAGGGGTTGAAATCTAGTGTTAAATCACGAACAATTTGATTGGGCGTCTGGTAAACAGCAAACGTGAGTATCGGCTTCTACTTCAAGGGAGGAATAAGGGAATCATTTTATAAAAACTCACGCACTTTTATTAAGAAACTTTTTGTGTGCAGAGGCAGTAACCCATAACTCCGATGCTTGGAACCATTTGACCGTAACCGATGGACTTGGGGGCTTCCATGTAGTATCCTTCAAAAAGAGAGAGAGAAGAAAAAAAAATCTTTCCGACTGACCAAGTTTCTACAATCTGCCTAAAGCTGAGTTCATTAGGTTTCCCTAACTTTTAGTTGCGTCGCAAGAGAAGAAAGAGTTACAGAGAGAGAGGCTGAGAGGGAGAGCACTTTTAAATCCTTAAATATTTATTCAGCTTCTTCTGTTTATAATTTTTCACCATCATTTAGGTAAATATTCATAAGATTTTATCAATATCTCACAATAATCTAAGGCAAATATCCAGAAATGTTGTCAATATCTGATCATAACTTAAGGCAAATATCCAGAAATATTATTAATAGTATTTCAAAATCATCAAAGGCAATTATACAGAAATGTTATTTAATAATACTTCACAATTATCAGAGACAAATATCTGGAAATGTTAGTTCTAATATTTCACAATTATCCAAGGCGAATGTCCAGAAATGTTATACATAGAACTGAAGGACTAATGCATCATTTACAGATGTTTGACATTTTACAAATGAAGTGAAAATGTGTAGCACCTTCGTAGATTTGTAATCAGAGAGGCTGGTTCACTTTCAAATTGAATATTTGGCACCCGACAGCCTGTATCTTTGCTTGTACTGTCCTAATATATACAGTATATATATATATATATATATATATATATATATATATATATATATATATATATATATATATATATATATATATATATATCCAGAAATGTCGTCAATATCTGATCATAACTTAAGGCAAACATCCAGAAATGTTATTAATAATATTTCAAAATCATCAAAGGCAATTATACAGAAATGTTATTTAATAATACTTCACAATTATCAGAGGCAAATATCTAGAAATGTTAGTCCTAATATTTCACAGTTATCCAAGGCGAATGTCCAGAAATGTTATACATAGAACTGAATGACTAATGCATCATTTACAGACGTTTGACATTTTACAAATGAAGTGAAAATGTGTAGCACCTTTTTTAAGGCCATCTTTTGCTTCGTAGATTTGTAATCAGAGAGGCTGGTTCACTTTCAAATTGAATATTTGGCACCCGACAGCCTGTATCTTTGCTTGTACTGTCCTAATATATACAGTATATATATATATATATATATATATATATATATATATATATATATATATATATATATATATATGTATATATATATATATATATATATATATATATAATATATATATATATATATACATCAAGGATACTGGACACTAATAATACAGTGTCACACGAACTTCCTATCAATCAACGTCAAGCATATCAAGAGTTTCATACAGCATTGCTTTTTCCGTGTGTAACGCCCCAGTAGTAGACAGTGGCATGCCACGACGCTAGCCACCATACCAGCGGACCAGTAATAAAGAGACCAATAATATGTAGCATAGGTTATCACAACTCCATATCGATCATCGCACGTAGATTACTTATGTGAAAACACGATTGCGAAATCGTTTACCAGCCAAGATCAGTGAATGATACTTGCGTACTTTAATTACATCCAGCTCTACGCACATTACCTGAGATATCCTTTCAGGTGAAGAAATCGAGCAGTTTTAGCAAACTATTTTCCTCGTAAAACCCAAAATTCGGTATGAGGAAAGCAAAGTGCGTCGACAAACATTTCGTACACTCGAAGTTGGAAATCCGACCTAATCATGGTCAAGTTTAAAACGTGGCCTGAATTTGTTTTACTTTAGAGGGAGGGAGGGGGTGGGGGCGGAGAGAGAGGGGTTGTTGTTGGTAGGAAGGAGAGAGTAATTATATAGTAGTATGTATATATATATATATATATATATTATATATATAATATATATATATATATATATATAAAAGATAATGCCACCTTTATTTATACATAGCATCACGCTTTATACATTTCGTGATCAAGTTATTCATATATATATATATATATATATATATATATATATATATATATATATATATATATATATGGCGTAAAAGTGTACTTAGTTGTGTAATACTTTGCTCTAGTTTCGTAGGTCCCTGTGTCACTTCTAATTTCCAGCCCACTAGTTCAAACAGCTTGTAAAGGGGTAATCGTGTCAAATGGGGTCAATAAACAGGTGGTATGTCTAGCAGCCTCACCCCAAAATATTTTACGAAAAACCAGGAGGCTGTGCCCTTCCGACGTCTCTCCCTTGAAAGGGGTAGAAGGCGTATGATACACACACACACACACACACACACACATATATATATATATATATATATATATATATATATATTATATATATATATCACACACACACACACACACACACACACATATATAATATATATATATATATATATATATATATATATATATATATATATACTCTCGATCTTCTGATCCTTCAAATTGACAGGAAATTGAGGATATTATTTGGGGAATTTACTCTAAGGAGAATTATTTATCATTTAAGAATCATATTTTGAATGAAATGCCCTGCTGAATATCTTAGGTTTCCCTTTCTCCCTCTCTTGAGACATCATCAGATTTTCCATCTTTCTCCCAACTTTCCAGCTGTTCATTCATTCCCCTTTCCCACCTACTCCTTTTGCCCCTTGTCCTAATCTCCCTCCCCCTTCCATCTACCCCTCCCTTCCTCCCTCCCTCCTCCCGCCCTCCACTGTCAAGAGTTTGGCATATCCCCACTTGGGCAAAAGAGTTTCGGCGGTGTTCCGTAATGACAGCTCCTAGAGTCCGGGCGGGTGACTGTATTGAGCTCCTCCCATTAAATATGGATTCTCCTAATGGACTCCTTCTTGCCTGGAGGAGGGAAAAGGCCTGAGACATCCTGAAGGGGAGGGGGAGGGGGAGGGGGAGGGAGGGGGGGGGAGGGAGTATCGACGAAGGCAGAGGAAAGGGGAATTTGGTGGTGAAGGGTTGAGAGGATTTGGCAACTGGCCAGGGTGATGAGTGTTCGTGTTTGATATTAACACGTTTATATGGTGAAGAGTCTACCTATGGGAGGAAATTGGTAAGGAGTCTGTACGAGAAGGAAATGAATGGTGAGAAGATAGTGAAGACCCATTTAAAGGGGAGAACAGTGAAGGCCTCACTGAGGAATCTTAACGAGAGTTGGGAAAAGTGTGCCTACAGAAATGGTGAAGACGCTTCTTTCCGAAGTAAAATAGTGAAGAATCTGTCTAGGGGCTTTCCGAAGTAAAATAGTGAAAAATCTGTCTAGGGGAAAGATAGCCAAGAGCCTTTATCGAAGGAAAATAATGAAAAACCTATACTAGAATAAAGACTGTCAAAGGGAAAGGAAATGCAGAAGAGCCTATTCAGTGGATATGATAGTGAGAAGGCTACTCTGGAGGAAAGCAGTAGCAACGTCATTTGTAATGCAGAACAGTGAACAGTCTGTAGAGGTAGAAAATATTGAGGAAATTGCACCATGCAAAGTTAGACGGAAATTTCTAAGGGAAATTTGGAGAAGAAAATAGAATAGGACCTATATAGGATGAAAACAGCGATGAATTATCTACAGGAAGAAGGCAGGGAATGGACTACATACTGAGGTAGATAGGAGCAGAGCCTATGTACAGCAGGAAAATATGGAAGGTGCGGGGGAAGGCTTGGACATTACGAAAGAAGTGAAGAAAATGCTTATATTAGAAAAATATATAAATGTGTATAGATATGTGTGTGTGTGTGTGTGTGTGTATGTCTGAAGACGTTATATCATCATAAATGAAACAAAAAGAGGGAGCTGGAGCTGTAGAAAGTATTCCCACACATAAATATAACAACAGCTCAGTGAATAATAATAATAATAATAAACCACATAGCAAGTCAATGTCCGGCCCTTGCACAGAACCAATAAAAAGAGGCATGATTCAGTAGCAAAAGCCCTCCACTGGAGCCTGTACAAGAAACACAAGCTACCTTGCAGTAATAAGTGGTACGAGCACCAACCTGAAGGAGTGATAGAAAACGATCAGGCAAAGATCCTCTGTGACTATGGATCAGAACAGATAGGGTGATACATGCCAATAGACCAGACGTGACGTTGATTGAAATGGTCAAGAAGAAAATATCACTCACTGATGTCTCAATACCATGGGACACCAGAGTTGAAGAGAAGGAAAAAGAAAAGATTGATAAGTACCAAGACTTGAAAATAGAAATAAGGATATGCGATATGCCAGTGGAAATTGTACCCATAATCATAGGAACACTAGGCACGATCCCAAGATCCATGAAAAGGAACCTGGAAAAACTAAACGCTGAAATAGCTCCAGGACTCATGCAGAAGAGTGTTCTACCAGAAACAGCGCACATAGTAAGGAAAGTGATGGACTCCTAAGGAGGCAGGAACC
This sequence comes from Macrobrachium nipponense, assembly GCF_015104395.2. Classification (NCBI taxonomy): domain Eukaryota; kingdom Metazoa; phylum Arthropoda; class Malacostraca; order Decapoda; family Palaemonidae; genus Macrobrachium; species Macrobrachium nipponense. Next base: position 15,778,736 of record NC_087212.1, read on the forward strand.
CGGAACCCCACACTATAGAAACCACCCAGTAGAATAGGATGACTGATAGACCAAAACAACAAAAATAGTAATAATAATAATTATAATATAATAATAATAAAGAGAAGTACTCCGTAAAAATATTCGTAAAATATGTATGTGGGGAACCAACCGTCCTAACTTAATTTCAAGGGTTTTTCATTTCGCTTAGAATTTCTATATCGTGCATAAATAAATGTTTAATGGGAGCCGCCAAAATGGAATGTGTATAGTTCAAGTGACTTTAACAACTTTAATTGAGAACGACTTCATTAGCATTCCAACATGTTCCATCGTATTTATTTAATTCTGGGAATGGAATATATATATATATATATATATATATAGTATATATATATAATATATATATATATAATATGCAGTATTTGGTGTATTTGTAAGTCAGTCGAGTGTGGTGGGTTTTATTTGTGTGTGTGTATATAATATATTAATATATATATATTAATATATATATATATATATATATATATATATATATATATATATGTTATAATATATATGATATATATATACACACACACACACACACACACATATATATATATATATATATATATATATCTATATATATATATATATATATATATATATATATATATAGGTAGAAAGATATTTTCATACCGACCTTTTTAGTTACTATGAATGTTATGCGTTATTTTTTACTTTTCCTTTACACTTTATAATAAAACAAAATGGTAGCGCAGTAAAGTACAATATTTATACTGAAGTCTACGTGTGACTTTTTTCTATTAAAAGGACTAGAAAATGAAACGGTTCTAGGTCCTTCATGAGAACTAGTTGATACTGCATTACTCACTGCATTGATTTTCAGTTTTGTGTCTCTACAAAATGAATTCATGCCAACTTGGGCCTCTTTGACACGTTCAGTATAGTTTTGATTTTGTGAATGAATTTTTCCATACATTTCAGCTGAAATGGACGGTTAAGAGCTAAACTTTGTAGCTGAAGCATAAAGTTATTTTTTTTCGTTTTTTTTAAGACCAACTCACAAACTCTCCCTTTGATGGCTCTAACGATTTAGCTTTAGAAATCAGTCCTCCCGGGAGTGGAGGGTCCATGTTAGAATAAAAGGTAAAGAGAATCTAACGAATAGAGAAACAAACAAATAAAGAAGAAATAGAAGTCGGAAAGAATTAAAAAACAGCGTCGCTTGGCACTTTAAAGTCAGTTTTTTTTTCCCATTTTAAACGAATCGTTCTGTTGGAGGGAAATGCAAAATGAATTGGTCCACTCTCTCTGGCTACATTGTTTCTGTTTTTCTGATTTTTGTTATTCGTTCTTGCCATGAATACATTCGGCAAAATATGCGACGACGACGTGTTCTTTTCAGAAAAGAGTCGGTTATATCTGCGTCTCGACGTCCTTTCTTTTGCTTTTGCTTTTTGTCGATTTCAGAAATGTATGTGTTTGTTTGTGTATGTATACGTGCTTACCTTTAATCTTTTTACGGCGTTGCAACTACTTTTTCGAGATTGCGACGCGTTTTTACAGTTGCTATATAAAGAACAATAAGTGGTAGTATTCATGGCCGAAACTCATCGTAATACGTACGCATTAGAGTCGCATTCATCCCTAATTAGGCCCTTTTTACTCTGTACTCCTGCCTCATGTTACGCAGTTTCGCAGGTGTTCATGTGTCCATTAATTCTTGTGTGATCTGTGCCGTATTAAGTGTTGAAGAAGCGTTTTTTCAGGTAACATAGACTCTTTCTCTCTCTCCCTCTTTCTCTCTCAGTGGATGGTTCAACTCGAACGTTTTGACAGTGCAGTGAAATGTTTAATTTTTTCTGAATATTTAGGCATAAGTACTTACAACACATTGATATGCAGAAAACCACACAAGTTACATTTAATTCATAGTAGGTGAGAGGTTTTATTTATGTATAGATTTCAAAAACACAGGTTTTTTCGTGTCTACATTTTCTCGCGTAACTTCTTATTTCAGTATGTTGACAATCTTTGGAATTCTCTCCATGCCTCTGTTATCCTTGCCTCTGATATACTTTTCTCCGTTTAAAGGCAGAAACTATAATGATACAAGAGTTTTTTATGAGGGTTATGATGCATATTGTTATCATGATACATATTATTTTAATATCCAGCACAAACGTCACTTATATGATTATTTGAATAAGAAAATAATGGATAATGTTAGTTGTTATCGTTGGGAAAAAAAATTCTTTAATTCTGAAGGTTTTTTTTGTCCATTCAACAGACATTTTTTTTTCTCAGAATTTTTCAGCTGGTGTCAGAAGTATTTGTCAGTACTTTAATTTGAAGCAAAGACTGGTCGGCAGGACACTCGCCTCACTTGCTGAAGAAGGCAGGTTTGAATCCCTTTCGAGGATTGAGCGATATGGGAACGTTCTGCCTGTTAGCGTTGGGTTTGTTATCAACTTTGCCTCAAAATACCAATTTGAAAGTATTGGAGAGGTACAGCTTTAAAAAAAAACTTCCATTTAGGGAAAACCACACATACACATACGTATGTATATATATAATATATATATATATATATATATATATATATATATATATATATATATATATATATATATATATATATATATATATATATATATATATATATATTATATATATTATATAATTTGTGTATTTGTTTATTTGTTGCTCTGAGTAATTTGCATAAACAGCTGAGCTTTCAGAAAAGATGAAACGTCAATATCGATGTTACGGATGAATTCGCATCCAGACGAGAGTAGCTAATCCCTCCCAAATAAGATCGGCGAGATTGTTGATCCATTTCCATTAGTGTCTGGAAAAGTACGCCGATGCTGCCTCAGAAATCTTTATGGCGTCTTCTACTACAACGAGAGGTGGAGCAGAATACTGAAGAAAATAGGCGATGCAGAAGAAGAAAAAGAATGGGAAGGTGCAGAAGAGGATAATTGGGAGAAATTGGAAATTGTGAGCTGAGATATCTTTCATCGAGTGTGTTATTCTGCTGAATGAGCGGCCCGAGGAGAAGGATCTCAAAGGCTCCGTGTATTATTTTGCATAAGAACATTTGGAAGAGAGAGAGAGAGAGAGAGAGAGAGAGAGAGAGAGAGAGAGAGAGAGAGTTTCTAATGAGAGGTTTCACTCTAGTAGGATGACTATCAACGCCTTTAGTCCCCTGCATTATGATGTGGTATGTTTTTATTGGAGTACGGATTAGCCCTTCTCTCTCTCTCTCTCTCTCTCTCTCTCTCTCTCTCTCTCTCTCTCTCTCTTGCAAATCACAGCAGTCGATTGACTGCGCGGTACGTAATTTTCTGATTAGGTTCACGAACCCAGATCAGAATTTGTCAAGAAAACGCACCTGAGGTTATTTGTTACGAGAGAGAGAGAGAGAGAGAGAGAGAGAGAGAAGAGAGACGAGACATAGAGGATGAGATTGAAGAGAGGAGAGAGAGAGAGTTTTCTCGGTGTATCAATTTCTACGTGAGAATTATTGTTCTGGAAGACAATTATAATAATACCTTTATTCCACAATATTACAGAGGGTATTCTTACAATGTGCATTGGATTAAAATATACATAAAATGTTTGTTTAAAATTTAACCTCTGCTGGTTAAATTAATATAGATTTAAAGTAATATACACATAGATTTTTATCCTTTAAAGGCATTTTACATAAAAATCTCAGATACATAAGATATTAGCATAAAAACACATTATTATTAGTAAAATTATTCTCCTAAACATGGTCAGAATTACAGATATAATACAAAACTAAGATATAACTTGAAACAAATAGGTGTGATGATTTATTTTTCTATGTAAAGGCCATTGTTAGCCGATCCAAAGAAAACAAGAAAAAGAAGAGGCAAAGGGTATAGAGTAGGGTAAAGAGTCGGTTAAGATCCATTTTAAATCGAAAGCCGAAAGAAAATTCTAATGTTTGGCAGCAGAGAGAAGTAAACAAACACACAAGTGTTGCATCTCCCTGCAATTAATCCCAGGTAAAATGCAAAATCTCCCCGGGGTGAAGTTCTGTCGACTCTAAGCATCACCTCCCCTATTAGAACTTTCGTCGCATTGAAATTACTTAATAATAACACCCTTACGAGGCAGTTATCTGCCCCCTCCCCCTTATATCTAATGGTGTCAAGGCGACGCCTAATAGTTCCTCCCCTTCGTTCTTCGCCCAGGCCTAATTGGAGCGACGAGGATCCCGAAGTCTCTCGAAGTGGATTCGTAATTGGCAATTCATAATTCAGAAGTTTGTGTTTTAATGCGTCTCAAATGATCGAGTTTAATGGGGCGTAATTGTGTGAATTGACGCAGAGCGTGAGAACGGAAAGCGATTATAAATCGCGACTTATGAAGTATTAATTTGTATTTATTCATAAACTTTCTATATTGGATTTCAAGTTAGATACTAAAAGACTTGTTGCATTTTTTTAAATAAAACTCACTGATTTCCCATTGGCATTGTTTTAACAAAAGACTGATTTCTCATTTGCATTGTTTTAACAAAAGACTGATTTCCCATTTGCAATTGTACTTTAGACTGATTTCCCATTTGCATTGGTTTACTAAAGACTGATTTCCCATTGCATTGTTTACAGACTGATTTCCCTTTGATTCCCATTTGCATTGTTTTAACTAAAGACTGATTTCCCATTTGCATTGGTTTAACTAAAGACTGATTTCCCATTTGCATTGTTTTAACAAAAGACTGATTTCCCATTTGTATTGGTTTAACTAAAGACTGATTTCCCATTTGCATTGTTTTAGCAAGACTGATTTCCCATTGGCATTGTTTTAACAAAAGACTAATTTCCCATTTGCATTGTTTTAACAAAAGACTGATTTCTCATTAGCATTGTTTTAACTAAAGACTGATTTCTCATTTGCATTGTTTTAACAAAAGACTGATTTCCCATTGGCATTGTTTTAACAAAAGACTGATTTCCCATTTGCATTGTTTTAACTAAAGACTGATTTCTCATTTGCATTGTTTTAACTAAAGACTGATTTCCCATTTGCATTGTTTTAACTAAAGACTGATTTCCCATTTGCATTGTTTTAACAAAAGACTGATTTCCCATTGGCATTGTTTTAACAAAAGACTGATTTCCCATTTGCATTGTTTTAACAAAAGACTGATTTCCCATTTACATTGTTTTAGGCAAAAGAGCTGATTCCCATTTGCATTGTTTTAACAAAAGACTGATTTCCCATTTGCATTGTTTTAACAAAAGACTGATTTCCCATTTGCATTGTTTTAACTAAAGACTGATTTCCCATTTGCATTGTTTTAACAAAAGACTGATTTCCACCCATTTGCATTGTTGTTTTTAACAAAAAGACTGTTATTTCCCATTGGCATTGTTTTAACAAAAGACTGATTTCCCATTGGCATTGTTTTAACAAAAGACTGATTTCCCATTGGCATTGTTTTAACAAAAGACTGATTTCCCATTTGCATTGTTTTGAACCTTATTTCCCATTTGTATTTTTTTATTAAAAGACCGATTTCCCATTTGCATTGTTTTAACAAAAGACTGATTTCCCATTGGCATTGTTTTAACAAGAGACTTATTTCTCATTTGCATTGTTTTAACAAAAGAGTTATTTCCTTATTTTGCATTGTTTTAAGCAAAAGGACTGATTTCCCATTTGGCATTGTTTTGTTTTAAACGGAAGACTGATTTTCCTTTGCATTGTTTTAACAAAAGACTGTTTATTTTCCCATTTGCATTGTTTTAACAAAATTAAAGACTTATTTTCCCATTTGCATTGTTTTATAATTTTTTCAAAAGACTGATTTCCCATTTGCATTGTTTTAACTAAAGACTGATTTCATTTGCCCATTGCAAATTTTAACTAAAGACTGATTTCCCATTTGCATTGTTTTAACTAAAGACTTGATTTCCCATTTGCATTGTTTTTATTTCAAAAGACTGATTTCCCATTTGCATTAATTGTTTTTAGCAAAAAGACTGATTTTCCATTTGCATTGTTTTAACAAAAGTCTGATTTCCCATTGGCATTGTTTTAACAAAAGACTTAGTTCCCATTTGCATTGTTTTAACAAAAGACTGAATTCTCATTTACTTTGTTTTAACAAAAGACTGATTTCCCATTTGCATTGTTTTAACTAAAGACTGATTTCTTATTTGCATTGTTTTAACAAAAGACTTATTTCCCATTTGCATTGTTTTAACTAAAGGCTGATTTCCCATTTGCATTGTTTTAACAAAAGACTGATTTCCCATTTGCATTGTTTTAGCAAAAGACTGATTTCCCATTTGCATTGTTTTAACAAAAGGCTGATTTCCCATTGGCATTGTTTTAACAAAAGACTGATTTCCCATTTGATTTGTTTTAACCAAAATACTGATTTCCCATTGGCATTGTTTTAACTAAAGACTGATTTCCCATTTGCATTGTTTTAACTAAAGACTGATTTCCCATTGGCATTGTTTTAACTAAAGACTGATTTCCCATTTGCATTGTTTTAACTAAAGACTGATTTCCCATTTGCATTGTTTTAACAAAAGTCTGATTTCTCATTGGCATTGTTTTAACAAAAGACTGATTTCCCATTTGCATTGTTTTAACAAAAGACTGATTTCTCATTTGCATTGTTTTAAGAAAAGACTTATTTCCCATTTGCATTGTTTTAAGAAAAGACTTATTTCCCATTTGCATTGTTTTAACAAAAGACTGATTTCCCATTGGCATTGTTTTAACAAAAGACTGATTTCCCATTGCATTGTTTTAACAAAAGTCTGATTTCCCATTGGCATTGTTTTAACAAAAGACTGATTTCCCATTTGCATTGTTTTAACAAAAGACTGATTTCCCATTTGCATTGTTTTAACAAAAGACTGATTTCCCATTGGCATTGTTTTAACAAAAGACTGATTTCTCATTTGCATTGTTTTAACTAAAGACTGATTTCCCATTTGCATTGTTTTAACAAAAGACTTATTTCCCATTTGCATTGTTTTAACAAGAGACTAATTTCCCATTGGCATTGTTTTAACTAAAGACTGATTTCCCATTTGCCTTGTTTTAACAAAAGTCTGATTTCCCATTGGCATTGTTTTAACAAAAGACTGATTTCCCATTTGATTTGTTTTAACAAAATACTGATTTCCCATTGGCATTGTTTTAACTAAAGACTGATTTCCCATTAGCATTGTTTTAACAAAAGACTGATTTCCCATTGGCATTGTTTTAACAAAAGTCTGATATCCCATTGGCATTGTCTTAACAAAAGACTGATTTCCATTTGCATTGTTTTAACAAAAGACTGATTTCTCATTTGCATTGTTTTAACTAAAGACTGATTTCCCATTTGCATTGTTTTAATAAAAGACTGATTTCCCATTTGCATTGTTTTAGCAAAAGACTGGTTTCCCATTGGCATTGTTTTAACAAAAGACTGATTTCCCATTTGCATTGTTTTAATAAAAATCTGATTTCCCATTTGCATTGTTTTAACAAAAGACTGATTTCCCATTTGCATTGTTTTAACAAAAGTCTGATTTCCCATTGGCATTGTTTTAACAAAAGACTGATTTCCCATTTGCATTGTTTCAACAAATGACTGATTTCTGATTTGCATCGTTTTAACTAAAGACTGATTTCCCATTGGCATTGTTTTAACTAAGACTGATCCTATTTGGCATTTTGTTTTAACAAGACTGAAATTTCCCATTGGCATTATTTTGAAACAATAAGTCTGATTTCCCATTGGCATTGTTTTAACAAAAAGAACTGATTTCCCATTTTGCCTTTTGTTTAACAAAAGATAATTTCCCATTTGCATGTTAACAAAAGTCTGATTTCCAATTGGCATTTTTTAACAAAAAAGACTGATTTCCATTTGCATTGTTTAACCAAATGACTGATTTCTCATGCATTGTTTTAATCTAAAGAGCTGGATTTCCATTTGCAATTGTTTTAATTTAAGACTGATTTCCCATTTGCATTGTTTTAACAAAAAGACCTTGATTCCCATTGCATGTTTTAACAAAAGACTGATTTCCCATTGCATGTTTTAACAAAAGTCTGATTTCCCATTGGACGATTGTTTAACAAAAGATGATTTCCCATTTGCATTGTTTTAAAACCAAAAAGTCTGATTTCAAAATTGGGCATTGAATTTTAAAAAAACTGATTTCCCATTTGCATTGTTTTAACAAAAGACTGCTTTCCTTTGCATTGTTTTTACCAAAAAGACTGATTTACCATTTTGCATTATAACAAAAGTTCTGATTTCCCATTTGCGTTGTTTTAAACAAAAGACTGATTTCCCTTTATTTCCTTTTGCATTGTTCTTTCAACAAAAGACTGATTCCCATTTGATTATTTTAACAAAAAGTCTGATTTCCCATTTGCCCAATTTGCCCATTGTTTTCAAAAAGGACTGATTTTCCCATTTTGGTTATTTAATTTTAACCCAAAGGTTCTGATTTCCCATTTGCTTTGTTCTAAACAAAAGACTGATTTCCTCATTTGCCATTGGTTTTTTAACTAAAGACTGCTTTCCCCCATTTGCATTGGTTTTAACAAAAGACCTTATTTTCCCAATTTCCAGTTGTTTTAAACAAGAGACTAATTGTCCACCCATTGGCATTGTTTTTAATTAAACAAAAGACTGATTGTTTCCCATTTGCATTGTTTTGAACAAAAGTTCTGATTTCCCATTGGCATTGTTTTTCAAAAATAAAAGACTGATTTCCCATTTGCATTGTTTTAACAAAATACTGAATTTCCCACATTGGCATTGTTTTTTTAACTAAAGAATCTGATTTCCCTAGTTAGCATTGTTTTTGTTAACAAAAGACTTGTTTCCTTTCCCATTGGTATTGTTTTAACAAAAAGTCTTTGAATTATCCCATTGGCATTGTTCTTAACAAAAGACCTGATTTCCCGATTGCATTGTTTAAACACAGACTGATTTCGCATTTGCATTGTTTTTTTTAAAAACTAAAAGGATTGATTTTCCATTTTTTTGCAAAATTGGTTTTTTAATTTAAAAAAAAAAAAAAAGGGGGGGGGACTGGATTTTTCCATTTTGCATCTGGTTTTAATAAAAGGGGACTGGTTTCCCATTTGGCCCAATTGTTTTTAACAAAACGACTGATGTTTTCCCATTGCCAAAATTGTTTAACAAAAAGCTGGATTTTCCCCATTTGGCCCATTGTTTAACAAAAGACTTGAATTTCCCAAATTTGCATTGTTTTAACAAACGTCTGATTTCCCATTTGGCATTGTTTTAAAACAAAAAGGGACTGGATTTCCCTTTGCATTTGTTTTAACCCAAAAGACGGATTTTGATTTGCATTGTTTTAAACTAAAGACTGATTTCCCCATTGAATTGTTTTTAAACCTAAGACTTTGATTTCCCATTGGCATTTTGTTTTAACAAAAGATGATTTCCCATGGCATTATTTTAACAAAAGTTGATTTCCCGATTTGGCCATTGTTTTCAAACAAAATAGACTGATTTCCCATTTGCATTTTGTTTTTTAAACAAAATGGACTGTATTTCCCATTGGCCATTTGTTTTAACAAAGTATGATTTCAATGGCATGGTTTTAAACAAAAGACGATTTCCCATTGCATTGTTTTAACAAAAAGACTGATTTTCCCTGAATTTGGCATTTTAAACTAAAGGAATTTGAAAAAATTTTCCATTGCATTGTTTTAAACTAAAGGGGACTGATTTCCTATTGGCATGTTTAACAAAAGACTGATTTCCCATGGCATTATTTTAACAAAAGTCTGATTTCGATTTGGCATTGTTTTAACAATAGACTGATTTCCCATTTGCATTGTTTTAACAAATGACTGATATCCCATTTGCATTGTTTTAACAAAAGTCTGATTTCCAATTGGCATTGTTTTACAAAAGACTGATTCCCATTTGCATTGTTTTAACAAAAGACTGATTTCCCAATGGCATTGTTTTAACAAAATACTGATTTACCATTTGCATTATTTTAACAAAAGTCTGATTTCCCATTTGCATTGTTTTAACAAAAGACTTGATTTCCCATTTGCTTGTTTTGTTTTAACCCATTTACTGCATTTACATGCAAATTTATTTACAAAAAAAAAGTTTTATGATTTCCCATTTGCATTGTTTTAACAAAAGACGTTTTACTTTGCCCATTTTGTTCAAAGACTGATTTACCATTTGCATTGTTTTCATAAAAGTTAGAGTATTGACCGTACACTTAATTCTCCTCTTTTATCTGGTCCTGCGACCCGAATTAGAGAGAACTCCCTTTCCTGCCTATGCAAACTCTGTAACAGGCACACAGACAGATAATAAAGAGAAATGGCCAAAGAGTTATACTGAAAAGTCTGGCAAACTAAACCCATCCACCTGTTACACCGAAATGATGAAAAAAATCGACGGCAAAGAAAGGAAGAAATTATTTTCAACAAACGGGGAAAAACTAATTGAAGTAATATTATACGTTGAGGTGGAAAGGGATGGAAAAACAAGGACATCTATTTTATCCTCAGCCCCACCCCATCACTTCTTTAACCGGGAGTGGAGCTGTTTCCCTCTGTCATTCCTTTCTGCTCTTTCATTTCGTTTCGTCTGCTTCAAGAACTTGAGCCAAAATTCCGCCTTGGAAGATATAATAGAACATCAGTAGAATAAGATTTCAGATGGGCCTAATTGTTCCTCTTGTGCCGTCAACAGAACTTTGCTGTAGTTCGAGACGGAAACATTCCCTTTTCAACATTTTCTCTCTCTCTCTCCCCGTATTGCGTAATATCGCACGACTTTATACAATATTGCTTTTGCGTGGCTGTGTGTGTGTTTGCACATGCGTGTGTATGTATGTAAGTGCGCATAGCAAGAATGGTCTTTTTATATTCACAGTTCCTTCAGTTTTTTTTCTTCTTTTTACACGCTTGTCACACACATATATATATCATATATATATATATATATATATATATATATAATATATATATTATATATATATCTATATATATATATATATATATCTATTTATACACACACACACACATATATATATATATATATATATGTGTGTGTGTATATATATATATATATATATATATATATATATATATATATATATATATATATATATATCACACACACACATATATATATATATATATATATATATATTTTCATCAGTAAATCAAGAAATTCCCAAAAGCAATAACGAAAAAATGAATGTCTAGCACTGCAAGCTCCGCAGACCTTATGTGGGAATACGGCATAGCCATTGCTCAATTGTTTGTGATCAAATACATGGGAATATTCGTCGCAATAAAATCATACAATCCCCTGAGTCTTACAATTCCAAAAATTATATATTTTTTCAACTTCTCCTACTTATTTTTTAGCTGCTCTCATTCTCACTCTGTTATAAAACAAGAATGGAATAAGATTAATATACATAAGGTCTTTTCTACTCTCGTATTAATATATCTAGGACGGAAGTAAACATCTCTTGTGCTAGTCGTTCTCTCTCTCTCTCTCTCTCTCTCTCTCTCTCTCTCTCTCTCTCTCTCTCTCTCATGTAAATATATTTTGTTTGCGTAGGGAATACGAGTATATGGTTTTGCCTGCGGCTTGTCTTTTGATCAAGTAGTGATGAAAGCAAGTTGTGGAAGGAAAGAAACAAGGAAATGATTAAATTTACATTTCTTTTTCATCTTGGAGTCTGCTTTAATATCTTTTGTTTGTGGAAGTAGATAGATTTTTCCTCTCGGCCGACGAAACGTTGAATTTACGCAAAAGAAAAACTAAATTTTGTATTTATACTTACATTATATATGTATGTTTTTTATATATATATATATATATATATATATATTATATATATGTATATATATATATATGTGTGTGTGTCTGTGTGTGCAATGTATGTATGTATGTATGCATGTAAGTATGTATTGTGTATGTAAATTTTTTTTCACCGTGCGGCCGTAAGGGTACTTTTTCTCAGGTCACTATTACAGGCTGCTCCAGGAGCAAGAGCCCTTGCTGGCGTAATGCCAGCTAAATCTAAAACAACAACATGTCACTAGAAGTAGGTTGCTTTCCCGATGCACTACTGTTCGTGACCTCAGCGGGACCCTGGTACCCACTTGGAGTTCAGTTGGTTAGCGGGACCCTGGTACCCACTTAGAATTCAGTTGGTTAGCGGGACCCTGGTACCCACTTAGAATTCAGTTGGTTAGCGGGACCCTGGTACCCACTTAGAATTCAGTTGGTTGCACTTACCGGTTACCAGTAAGAAGGGATTCACTTTGCTGTGTATTTCGTTATTAAAACCTTTTTTTTAAGTTGTCTCCTCTCCCATTACTTTTACCAAGGTTTTGGCTGATCCTAATCCTATAGTTCAGTCACTGGAATTTCATGAGTCCAAAACTTGGGAGCAAATCTTGCCTTGTTGATTAGGATAACATGGATCTCACTTCATTGGATATTCGTCTTATTCATTTTACTTAATTATTTGTCTAACTAGTTGTTATTTGTCTTTCGTGTTTGTCATTGTTATTCGTTGTTCAAGTTGTGGCTTTACTCTTCGACTCAGTTCTTTTTCAGAGAGGTTGCTGAGAAGAAATTCCAAACAATAATGTATTCATTTATTAAATCTTTTAAGCCTAGGCTAGGCGCTTTAGTGACTAACCCTTTGTTTCCCAAGGTAGAATACATTCTTTCTTGACTGATTTCATTTGAACATATCTAGCACTTTAAGCAATTAGGGAGAAATATGAAAAAAATATTCAACAATTCCTATAAGCCCAGTGCCTCAGTGAATAGCCTGTTTTTTTCAAGGCACTACTACATATCCTTTTCTTTTGGATTTCGTTTGATCATATCTGGTACTTGAATAATACGAGAGAAATATTGGGGAAAAAATATTGATTATGAATTCTTTTAGGCCTAGCGCCTTAATGAATGGATTTTTTTTTTCAGGGTACTATAGTACTGATATCCTTTCCTTCTGGATTTCATTTGATCACATCTAGTCACTTCAAACGAGTCAAGAGAAATAAAAAAAAGAATTGGAGAAAAGGAATTGCAGCTTCCTTAAGTAGGTTTGGATGAAAGGGAACAGTTGTTTCTCATATAACTGTTCAGTGAAAGAAGATAAAATTTCCGATATAAAAATAAAAATGACAATATGAAGAGTGTTTGCGTTTCTTGTAGCTTACATTGAAAGTGGTGGAGAAGTGTATGTATGACGTTTTCTTGATTCATATCATAACCTGAAAGAGAGTGGATAAGAAATCCACTTATTTTTCATCATTTGAGCAATATTAGCATATTTCATCAATGAACGTTCGTGGACTTACTATTATTGACTGAAAGTTCATCAAATAGCATAACGATTAACGTTTTTTATAGCTTTTCATCTGTCACTCTATTATTATTATTATTATTATTATATTATTATTATTTATTATTATTATTAGGTAGAGACCCCATCGGGTTAAGGCTGTCCGAAATTAGCAAGGTCCTTCTACAAGAATATTCCAAACTCATACTTGAAATGCTGGTAAACCTACATCCAGGAAAAAAAAAAACATATTGCATAATCGTTTAATGAAGCAAAAGAAAGGAAACGAAAGAAAAGGAAGACGAAACAGCGTCAGCTAGATTAACAGCTAGGTTAAAAGAAAAAAAAAGTGTGGGGGTGGGTGCGGGCGGTGCCTGGGCGTTTAAAAAAAAAAAAAAAAAAAAAAAAAAAAACAAAAAAAAAAAAAAAAAAAAAAAAAAAAAAAAAAAAAAAAAGACATTCTATTACGCAAGAGGTTACATTCAGGGCGGGCAACTAATGTCTATGTTTTTCCTTCCTTTTCCATCTCAACGTAAAATCTTCAATTAGTTTTTCCCCCGTTTCTTGAAGCTACTTTCCTCCTTTCATTGCCATAGGAAGAATTTTTTTTTTTGGGGGGGCGGGTGTGTCAGACGGATGCGTTTTGGTAGAGAAACTTTTCTGTGTATTTCCTTTCTTTATTTATTTTTACTTTTGTATTATTTGCCTGTATGACTGTTGATGAGTTCGCTTGGGATTTACTTTCTCATTTTATTGTCTTCTGTGATTATGAGTTTTCTTTGAATCTCTCCAATCTTATTTAGGTAGCTACTTTCGTCTGGAGACAAAACAGATCCGTAAAATATATATTGACATTTTCATCTCTTCTGAATACGCAGCTTGTCATGCAAATTCTTAAGAAAAACAAATGAACAATACAAACACAAACATTCATATACACACACAAACATATATATATTTTATATGTGTCTGTTTATTGTTATATATATATATATTATTATCTATATATATTACTATATATATATTATGTATATTTCTTTATTATATATCTACGCCATACGCCATTTTCTCGGTTGGAGGAGGTAGCTCTAGACTGGTACATCTTACGGTTTATTAGCAAGGCTTGTATCTAACAGCAGCTGGGTGGATTAGTAGAACTAATTGTATATACACTATATATATATATATATATATATATATATATATAAGTTATATATATCTATATATATATATCTATATATATATATGATCTATATATATAGTATATATATATATATATATAATAAATAGGTTTTTTGGGGGGTGTATCCCTGGTATCCGTGGCTTTATATAGTTCATCTACTCCATGTTCGATTTGGAAGAAGAGAGATGAATAATATTACGTATGTAATCTGAAAATGGAAATCGCCTCCAGATGCTTTATTTTTGACAGGAAACAGTGTTACTCCGAAGAGCTTTGGCTTTGACCATATTGGTCTAGATCAGTGATTCCCCTACAGGACATCTTTCAAGTTTTTCAGCTGAATCAGGACGCAGTACCACCCCAGAAGCAACCCACAACAGTCGACTAACACTGGGTCCCTAATTCTACTGCTAGGTGGACAGAGGCTTTGGGTGTGAAGAAACGAGCCCATCCGTTTCTCCCCGTCGGGGACACGAACCCCAGATCTCCCGGTTGTGAGCCGAGTGTGTTAACCTTCGTGGCAAAAAAAACCTTTATTTATACATAGCATCACGTTTTATATACTTCGTGATCAAGTTATTCATATATATATATATATTATATATATATATATATATAATATATATATATATATATATATATAACTGTAATAGCCACAATGCCCTCTTAACTTCAGGATTCAAGAAGTTAAGAGGGTATTGTGGCTATTACAATTGCATATGTATCTGGTAAAAAAGTGACTAGTAGATTCTATACATACATATATATATATATATATATATATATATTATATATATATATATATGTATATGTATATATATATGTATATGTGTAACTGAATCACGAAAGTTTGGTGTGTTGAATTCTAGGTACTAATCTCCTTATAATCCCTATCTGTCACTTATACGACCTTTCTTGTACTCTCAATTTCTCGTGTAAGTCAGTTTGTCTGTTAAGTAAAGGACATTGAG
Source organism: Macrobrachium nipponense (assembly GCF_015104395.2). NCBI lineage: Eukaryota > Metazoa > Arthropoda > Malacostraca > Decapoda > Palaemonidae > Macrobrachium > Macrobrachium nipponense. The sequence goes on from NC_087212.1 coordinate 15,794,263, forward strand.
TCGGAAGATCTTGCAGAAACTCCGTTGTTTATCTTTCCTTCGTGGCTTATACATACATACTATATATATATATAATATATATATATATATAATAGATTAATTATATATTTATATATATGTGTGTGTGTGTGTGTGTGTGTGTGTGTCTGTGTGTGTATATATGTATATATATATATTTATATAGCTTTGTCGCTTCACCGGAGGAAAGGAAAAACTACCTACTCCCATAAACAAAAGATATTAATGCAGTTTCCAAGATGAAAAAGAAATGTAAATTTACTCATTTCCTTGTTTCTTGATTCCCACAACTTGCTTTCATCACTATTTGATCAAAAGACAAGCCGCGTGGGGAAACCATATACATATTTATATCAGAGAGAGAGAGAGAGAGAGAGAGAGAGAGAGAGAGAGAGAGAGAGAGAAGAAGGAAGAGAGAGAGGAAGAGCGATGGGTGGGGGGAGATGGGTACATTCGTACCATCTTAATTTCGAATGTTGACAGGATAATGTTTCCGACTGGAAGTACAACATATTTTCAATTGACAACGAAAAAGGAACAGTTAGGTATATCTCAAACCTTCTCCCAGCGATATACTGTTGCATATTATTATTATTATTATTATTATTATTATTATTATTATTATTATTATTTTATTATTATTATTTATTATTGATTGAACGCTTTATATATTAGTTAATCTTTTTTTGATTTATTGCACCAATTTTTTTTTTTTTTTTTTGTGGAGGAAGAAAGGCAAACTTTGGCTTTACGAAAGTTAATTTGAATTGAATATGCAACAAAAACCCACTGTGTGATTCCAGGGGAGCCGCAGATCAGGTAGATTATCCAAAAAATTTCACTTGATTCTAATCGGGGATAGCACAGCAGTCTCAGTGGTGCGTTATAGGCGGCCTTTGTGGTTAATTCAATCTCTGGTATCCTGGTATCCGTGGCTTTATATAGTTCATCTACTCCATGTTCGATTTGGAAGAAGAGAGATGAATAATATTACGTATGTAATCTGAAAATGGAAATCGCCTCCAGATGCTTTATTTTTGACAGGAAACGTGATTTTTTGACTGAAATCATTTTAAGCTCATAGGCAGCCACCTTTAGAAACTACATTAACTACTGAATATAATATTATATATATATTAATAATATTATATAATAATTTATATTATATAATATATATATAGTATATACATATATGTGTGTGTGTGTGTGTGTTATCGGGATCGAGAGCGGGTCTTTCAATTGAGAGGCAAGTGTGCCACGAACTTTGCTTTAGGTACAGTGGTACTTCTTTTAATACTTCTTTTAATACCTTATGTGGTTCAGCTAGTGGCGGCTTTGCCTCTCAATCAAAAGACCTGTTTCGATCACGATGAGAGTCAGCCATTTATTTCTGTTCCACACGTGATTGCATGTTGATTGATCTTATCACACACATACACACACACACACACACACACACACACATATATATATATATATATATATATATATATATATATATATATATATATATATATACATCAGCGTGACGGTGGACCATTGGAAACGTTGTAATTCATTTTAATTCATTATTTCCTAAGTTTCGTAATAGCCTTATTACATCATATGGGAATCTGTTAGACAATAAATCAAATTACTTTGATTTATTGAAGACAGAATAACAATACATAGATAAAAGTTAACACAGGTATACAGTTGTGTGGAGGTCTGGTTATTTAACTGAGGAACCAGTTGTTTAATAAATAATGATTTTAGGATAGGCAGTTCATATGCATTGCTTGTTTGGCCTATGATACGGCCAAACAAGCAATAGTTGTGTAGGGAATTCCGATGAACTGATGATGAGGCTTTGATGTACGTTTATGAAGCAGGTCATGTTGTGGGCGTTTTCTACACAAGGGTTTCATCCATAGCACTCAAAAGCAATGAGTGGGACAAAGGCTATTCCCTTTTCTTCGAAAAAATCCATCCCACAATGAAATGCATTCTAATAATATCCCACGATCGTTCAAAGAAAAACTATAATCAAACCATTTGAAACAAATGTGTATCGTGCGTGACTTTCCACCAGCTGAGAAAACTAGACACGACAACAGCAGCTTGAGATCAGGTCTATATATGACGTATTTACTTAGCAAATAACAAAATGCTTGTCACAGCATTTATCGAAAAAGTATTTGATACGCAAACAAAGTGCTCGCCACACTAACACGGCACAGTGTTTGTTCAGCATTAAAGAAAAGGAACTTGCTCAAAGAGTAATGGACCTCTGGCTATAAGGATCACTCCCCTTATCAGTATTTTCCCGAAGCGTCGGCGAAATCTCCACCTTCGAATAGCAGATCTGCTGTCATACCGAGAAACCCACCTAACCTCTCTTACAACACTAGAAGCCCATAAAAAGTATGGAAAACGGACTCAGAAGGCGAGTTCTGGAGCTGGTCAAACGATAAAAGGCAAGCGATACTGAAGGTTCATGACTGAATTGAACTGACTAGATACTTTAGGCCAAAGGCCAATACTGGGACTTATGAGGTCATTCAGCGGTGAAAGGAAAAGTGAGAGTAAAAGGTTGGAAGTTGTAACCGGAGGTAAATCTCGCATTTGCACTATGAAACCATTTTCAGAAGAGTGTGGAGAGTAAGATGGAAGAAAGAATATGAATGGAGGTACAGTAAAATTAATGAAATGGGTTTCAGCTAGATAATGAAGGGGAGCCGCAAAGAACCTTAAGTAATGCCTGCAGTGCATCGCATGACGTGTGCTCACGGCAATGCTCCCTTACGGGGTAGAGTTAGTTAAATATGAGATCAGCAGCAAGTTCACTGATGCACCATATGCCTCCTAAACTTGCAAAAGAAATTAGGGAAGAAAACTTAAATGAAGAGAATCCTTCCAAGCATGGGTTGCTTTGTCTCAGAGCGACATTCTAAAAGGAGACAGACATACAGACAGACAGACAGACAGAATCCTTCCAAGGGTTACTGCAAGGGTTGCTTTCAGTCTCAGAACGACATGCTAGAGAGAGAGAGAGAGAGAGAGAGAGAGAGAGAGAGAGAGAGATGAAAACTAAGTCACTTCAATCAAATGTCAAGTTCCAAATTGTTACTGAACATTGCAAAATGGTTAGAGGAACCTAACATCTCTCTCTCTCTCTCTCTCTCTCTCTCTCTCTCTCTCTCTCTCTCTCTCTCTCTTCTCTCTCCTTAATTAGTTTATATCTGAAATCCAGTTCAACAATGGTATTTCATTCAAACTTTGGGGAAACGTTATGGGCTGCCCAATTAACAATGGGACCGCCTACTGCAGAATGAACGTAACTGTAAATGCAGAATATATTTTTTTTACCTGATTTCCTAATATCACGTTTTTAGTAAAGACAACAACAATTCCACTTGGGATAACATCAAAACAATAATGCATCTATAATGGCCGTACCAGTAAGATTAAAAAAAATAACACACACACACACACACACATATATATATATATATATATATATATATATAATATATTTTACATAAATATATATACGTATATATATATATATATATATATATATATATATATATATATGTATGTATTATTTATTTATACATAAACTAGTAGACTAAATTGGTAGCTTTCGAAGGCGCCGACCTTCGGGTGCACTACGTCTTTTTTTGGATGAGGTTGCCAGACCCACGCCACAGCCGAATTACTTTGACATGCCTACTTCTGTAGTAGTCAAAACGGGCTCAATTGATTTATTATATATATTTTTTTTTAATTAAAAAGAAACGACACAACTCATTTCCAGAAGAACCACTAAATTCTAGGGATCTCAAACGCACTTGCAACCGTGCATTTGATGGCCAGGCCAGTCCCTTACGACGCTCCTGATTGGCTGTTGATAAGCCAATCTCAGAGCTGGAAACTCTCAGTCTCTCTCGAGAGTTCACATAGGCAGGATATATGTTCCACCTCTCCTCATGGGTGATTTTGTAAGACGTATCCCTCAGGAGAGGTGGAACATACATGATACTCATATGAACTCTCGAGAGAGACTGAGAGTTTCCAGCCCTGTGACTGGCATATCAACAGCCAATCAGGAGCGTCGTAAGGGACGGGCCTAGACATCAAATGCACGGTTGATGTGAATCTACTATAGTACAAGCCATCAAGACATGGGGACACTCATCGTAATGATGAAACTTGTAATGTCATCCATAAGAGGACACTTATCCATAGTCATTAACGCGAGGACAATTGTATATTTGTCATTAACATTGTAACCCTGAAACATGTAAATGTCACTACGAAAAAGAGACATGTTGCTAAAATTATAAAACTAGAAAATTGTACTCTCCTTAATATCATGAAAACTAGTGTACGTCATTATCACAACGAAACTCGGTACTCAGCATTGTAACATCATCATAATGTGGACATAATCCCCAGTTAATCATAACAAAGGGTCATTCCAAAAGAGATAATAATTTGTCACTACACAAAGGAAATATACCCACACACGACGCGTTAACAGACCTTTCTACATCGTATATTACGGAATTGTCACTCAAATTCCACCACGGAGAGACTTCTCTATTGCATTATGAACCCGGGACATCCATGCAAAGTTGACAACTGCCAGAAGTTAGCGCATGAATACAGTATATATTTGTTTGTATGGTGTCTTTACGTTGCATGGAACCAGTGGTTATTCAGCAACGGGACCAACGGCTCTACGTGACGTCCGAACCACGTCGACAGTGAACTTCTATCCCCAGAAATACACATCTCTGACCCCCCTCAATGGAATGCCCGAGAATCGAACTCGCGGCCACCGTGGTGGCAGGCCAACATCATATCGACCACGCCACTGAGATCCTTGCAGTATATGGAAGAAGGGTTAGAATGTCTTCCACTAAAACTAAGATGAACACGTGAACGCTTCCTAACGGAAGAAGATACTCATGCATTCATTTGACGAAACCGCAAGAACAAAACTGCATTACTTCCTCATTGAATTCCTCCAAAGTATGTCAGCAATCTCATGCAGACTGGATGCCAGGTCAATCTTCCGAAAACTAGACACTGAAAAAGCTCTAGCCATAAAATTAGGGAGCCCAGTAGGTTATTGAACAAATGGAACAGCTGAAAAATTATAGCTCCGGGTAGTAATAACCTTTTTAGGAAGAACAAATCTTATACACTATTAAAGACAACAGAGCAAAGAAAAGAGCACTCATATTTACAAAAACTGTTGATAAATTATGTCTATTGCTCAATTTCACTAAGTTGTTACAGTTTCTTCCAAAAATGTGTTCTATCAATCCTAGACAACAACCAATAGTACCTGGACGAGCTAAAAAAAAAAAAAAAAAAAAAACAGGTATCTGTTCCAATACAATAAATAAAAGTTCCATAAAAAAAAAATTTAACTTGTGCAGCTCAATTGAGTAAGTATGATCTAGTCCTTCTGCTCCATTCTGTATCATCCAACTATTAAAGTGTTAACTTCATAAAATGCAGAAGTAGCTTAATGTTGGGATTTGGTACACAGTTGTGGGGAATCATTCATTTCACATTTGAAATTGATTTACTGCCATTAAAACTGGCGTCATAATTTATTGAGGAAGCCTACAGATTAAAACAGAACGTCCAAGGTCACGTGCCATCAATTTGGTTTGTTTGTTTGTTTGTATGGTGTCTTTACGTTGCATGGAACCAGTGGTTATTCAGCAACGGGACCAACGGCTTAACGTGACTTCCGAACCACGTCGAGAGTGAACTTCCGTCACCAGAAATACACATCTCCCACACCTCAATGGAATGCCCGAGAATCGAACCAAGGTGGCAGGCCAACACCAAGCCGACCACGCCATTGAGGTGCCTACTGGATAATTGGCATCCGGCTCATTTGCACTTTCTCGTATGAACAAACTAAATTGTAAAAAAATATGTTGATTTCCTTCCCTCACCGTTGAGCATTATTTGCGCACCTGCAGACGATGCGTTCGCTCTGCTCTTCCTTGCAGGGTTTTCACAGGTGATCAAATTTTCCTTCCCTAGAAAAACCCGCGGAATTCCCCTCGACTTCTCTCCCCCTAGGCTGCTAACCTAATGGACCGATGGATATTTTTTAAGAGGTCCATTCTCCACGTATTTTATCTCCATGTTTTCTCTCCCAAAAATCTTTCATCGGATCACAAAATAGGAGCATTTTAGGCCTAGCGCTTGAAAGTTGAAAAACCTAAAACAGACGATTCGCAGAAAAACAAAACAATAAAGTGACGCACATAATTCAAGAGTACTCCCTTTCAGTTATTCCTGGCAGAAAATGATAATAAAAAAATAAACACCAGAAGGAGAAGGAACAAAGAATAAACTACATTCCAATTCATTTCTCCAGCGACAATTCTCAACGTTCCCAAAATCAAAGAGAAAATGCTGCGACTTTTCAAAGCATTTTGATTCAAAAGTATGGAGATAAAGATTAGAGTTTTGTTTTTGTTTCTATAGGAGCCATCGCGAGTTAACTACACTCGCTGACAGACGGTGTGTGAGCACAAGCCAGGCTACGCGCGCGCACACACACACACACACACACACATATATATATATATATTGTCATGCACAAGTGGCATCTGCCACCTTAAGCAACATTCCGCTTCCATAATAATGTATTTGCATCTATTCCCTATACGTTATTTTTTTAAAAAGATTCTCAGTAACTATTCTGAGATCGGCTTTTTTGTTCACCCTCGCATTCTTCAACCTACCTTCAGCCCATCACAGTCAGCTAACTGCAAGGTCACCTTTCATATTTTAGGTCTATCGAGAAGTGTGGAAATCTTCAGGGTTTACTTGGATATTGGTCTGCGCTTTGTGGTTTCATCAAATTGAGAAATAATAGATCACTATCATTGGGAATGATGTCTAAATAACTACTATCAATCTTGAGAGTAACACTTTCATTCTCCTTCGATCATCAAACCCACGTAAGATACTTGCTTTGTATTTTAATAGTTGCCTGAGATAAAATGTGGAGAAGAAAGACTGGTTTACTCTCTTTTTAAACAATTAAAAAAAATAAATACAATAAAAACATGATAGACTCCAGCTTACAATGTAAATCTTGGAGGGAGGGACCCATAAAATCTGTAGTATTTTTTTCAGAAAATGACAGTATTCTGAGATTGCTGCAGAGCAGAGGAATCCCCTAGTCTCCAACAGCCACTATGATAAGGACAAGACTAGCAAGTGTTAAGAGTAACCCAAAACCAACACATCCTACTGAGCAAGACTGCTCCCAGGCAGATTTGTTGGAAGGAGGGTGCTGATATAAGCAATCTGTGTATCTCCTGACATATATGCCTTCCTCTTGCATGTCAACAAATGGAAAGCATCTTCCCCAATCTGCTGGATCACATGGAACCTGGTCTAAGAATAAACTGTTAACCTGATCCAAGATACCACAAGTAAGCCAGTCTTATTCCATCACGACCTGTGAGAGATGGTCAGGTGGTGAAATTAACATAAGACCCTCTGTGGATCTCCCGATTCCGACCCACCAACCGGGACTGTGTGCTGCTAAGTTTGAGATTCTCAATAGATTTCGAAAACACTTCGGTTCGAAGACCAGGTCACCCATACTATCATTTTTATTATGAAACATATTAAAACACTTTATATGGAACATGCCATTCATTTACAAGGCGAGATTTCATGGGATAGAAGGGATGTATTTAATAATCAGCATCACATAATAAACACAATAAGCAAATATAAAATGCGCCGAAAGTGTCATCGGCGCAGTCGGGTTTTCTGTACACTGTAAAACATCAAGGCCACAAAAAATAGATCTAGATTTCGGTGGTCTCGATATATAATCTATAAGTCGCGGCCCATGAAACATTCAGCCACGGGCCGGTGGCCCTATAGCGTTGCCAGACCCACTATCATGTACAACTTTAACCTTAGATAAAATAATAACTAGTGAGGCTAATCAACATACCAATTTGCAGCCCTCTAGCCTCAGTAGTTTTTAAGATCTGAGGGCGGAGAGAAAAAGCGCGGACGGACAGACAGCCATCTCGAAAGTTCTCTCTCTCTCTCTCTCTCTCTCTCTCTCGCGCGCCTTTAGTACAGAAACCTAAAAGCGAAATAAAGATCATTCAGCAAGAAAACAAATGCATACATCATAAAAACTGAATATGAGGTGTAAGACTCCATACAATAATTATATAATAAATGCGTTTGTAAGGTCATCGTATCCTTATGAAAGTTTTGCGATGATTTCGCTAAATACTGTGATCTTACCATAAAAGGAAGTTTCTTACCGTAAAGTAGATATGAAATTGTTATCTTAAAGAATTGAAGCTCTTTATCTCCTTCCGGAACCCTCTTCCCGCTCCATTGTTCCCGGATCCTGATCACTGTTCCGTTTTCTTATTTTCTCTTTGTAGAAAAGGCGCCGTATGGTTCCTTGTCCTAATAGTCTCTGCACTTAATAAAAAAAAAAAAAAAAAAAAAAAAAGAGATTAACGCGAAAGCTGGTTTGATGGCTAGTGTTTATTACATGCCACTCAAATGTCTGGTGTGTGTGTATATATATATTATAAATATATATATATATATATATATATATATATTATATATATAATATATATATATAAGGACCGTTATGTCGAAAGGCCTCGTACCATCTGTTGTTTCACTTTATTACATGGGATTTGCCTTTATATTATATTATATATATATATATAAAATATATATATATATATTATATATATATATATATATATATATATATATATATATAATATATACATTTATTTGGTACATCCATGCATGGAACAAAACTATCAATCCCAAAATGCGGAATTGGTATTTGGTAATGGAAAGTCTAACTTACCGTTGTGAATTCAGCATTTCATAAAAAAGGTTATTAGTCCGAGCGAGTCAACTTGAGGCAATAAATTTAATCGTAATAGGATTATAGTTAATTGCATTCTTTCGGCATAAATGGTACTAAAGAATTTTACTGATTTGCGCGTCTCTCGTCTCTCCTCCTCCTCCTCCTCCCCCAACCCAACCCAGCACCCCTCTCTCTCTCTCTCTCTCTCTCTCTCTGTTGACTTTCAGTTTTTCTCAAGAGATAATAAATATTTGGAAATTACATCCTTATTGCAAGGGATATAGAGCAATGGAAATTACTCTCTCTCTCTCTCTCTCTCTCTCTCTCTCTCTCTCTCTCTCTCTGTAGAATTTCAGATTTACTCAAGAGATAACAAATATTTGGAAATTACATCCTTATTGAAAGGGATATAGAGCAATGGAAATTACTCTCTCTCTCTCTCTCTCTCTCTCTCTCTCTCTCTCTCTCTCTCTCATTTATTTGACATTCAGTTTTTCTCAAAAGATAATGAATATCTGGAAATTGCATCCTTATTGCAAGGGGTATAGAGCAGGGGTCCCCAACCTTTTTGCGTAAAAGGGCCACATTATCATTCGAAATACAGATGAGGGCCGCATATTAGAATTATCCTTACTATCGGAGAAAGTTCACATTTATTTGCATATTATTTATCTTTTGAGTTTAGTTTAAGTTAAGACTCTTACACTCTTATGCCAGCTATTGCTACGTAGGTATTAAAATCTTAATAGTAGCTCATGTTTTATTGTAGAATTTGTGCAAGAAAATAATGAGTTTGGAAATTATTGGAAATTCTTATATCTTATCTTTAATGGGAAACTTAATGCTGCATCTTATTTGCAAGCTTAGCAATATCTATTTCTACACTTGTAACAGAAAGTCTCAAAATTTGGTGAAGATGCTCATCAGTAAACTTAGATCTAAGTTTTGATTTTACTAGTTTCATTTTTGAAAATGTTTGCTCACAGATATATGTACTACCGAAAACTGAAAACATGCCAACAGCAAACTTTTTTAAGCCAGAATATTCTTCTGGTAGACTGGAATAAAATTCCAAAAGGCTATTGTCTTGAAATGCGGTTTTCAGGGCATCAATGGCTTGCAAATCAATTATTTGCATTTGATAAATTCCTGGAATATCTTCTGGTGATACACTGAAAGGGTTTTGAAACATTTGAATTTCCTGCTTATGATCATGGAAGTCCTTAAATCTATTTGCAAATTCTTCTTTTAAAAGTTCCATTGCCTTTGTACATTTTTCTTTTGAGGCAGTTGAAGTATTCCTTTTCTCATTCTGCAACACTTTACAACAGGGAATTTACAACAGGGAAAATGTATAAAGTTTTCATCACTGAACTGTTTC
>NC_087212.1:15809563-15849563 GCF_015104395.2 Macrobrachium nipponense
TGAAGGTTTAAAGCCAATATACGGTAACAGCTATTTTCTTTCAGTAAATAGGTAGATAGCCAATAAATAAAAATTGTTTGACATTGGATATAGCAGTTATCAAATCAAGCTTGTCTACTATGTTTTTGGTAATTACCAACTATTCCCTACATCTTGTCAATCTGATTGTGACCTATAAAGTAGACTGTAATTTCTTTGGAAACTTATTTTGGGAGTTAGACTAATAATCGAAGTGTTTTTGTATTTATTAACATATTTTGTTGGTTTGTTCATTATGACAATTATCAGTGGAGAGGTTCCAGAGTTCATAAAGGTGTACTGCTTTGCTTGTATTTAAATTTGTATGTCATTGTTGCCAGAGGTCTAGCCTTCGTTACGTATAGCCAATCATCCATCGAGAAAGAGGGAAGAAATGATGTCATAAGTTACGTAACGAGTGCGTTCGAAACCTTTTCTCTGAGTAAGTTGGCCTGTCTTCAAAAAAGGTCACTTTTACATTATAAGTACCAAATTTATTCAACCTACGTAGTGCAGAATACACTCAAAATTTATGTGTTGATATAATATGTATTCTGAATAAGAGTTATATTTATGAAAAAACCGTGTTACAGAGGCCCCTAATCTCATAGTAGTGTATAAAGCCATTATATAGTATATATATATATATATATATATATATATATATATATATATATATATATATATATATATATATATATATAATTAAAGATAAACACACGAACATTAAAACTACGCACTGCATAATTCATAAAAATTACGCAATATTTAAAAATTCAATGAACGTCAACATCAGAATGTAGAACATTTAAAAATTTATGAATCTCTTAAAACAGAAAAACATAAAATTATGTACAGTACAGTTACATAAAAATTATTTAAAAATTACAGAAAAAGCATACAAAAATTATGATATGAGTGTAAAAAAAAATTAGAAATAAATAAATAACACTAAAACAGTAAGGCTATTCTGTACCTTATCATCGCAAAGGACGGTCAGTGACTGAAAGAATTTTTATAAAACATAAACAAGCACTCTAGGCGATGAACAACTGAACAGAGGAGGATTGCGTATTTAGGGACGGAACTATCTTTTTTATCATAATAGATTCCAAGGTTGTTAGGTCGTTTTCGTTTTGTGTTTGGCCTATAATAGCAAAATCCTTATCATTAATATATGTTTTACATGATTTAGAGTGGTTTCTGATATTTGACTGTTCGGGGTTTGTTAATCTGCTGCCCGTTCTAAAACTTAAGCCTCTGTGAGAATCTATTCTCACTTTTAGTAACCTCTTCGTACAACCCACATAAGTCCCGTGATCACATCTCGGGCACGTACATTTATATACAACATTAGATTTTAGAAGAGGACTAAAGCGGTCTTTCGTTTTAAACAGGGATCCGATAGTTAATGGATTTTTTGGGACGATTTTTAGGTTCAGTGCCGGGAATTCCTTTTGAATAATTGCCAGGAACTTTTTTCTGAAGAGGTTGTCATGAAGAACGGGCAGCAGATTAACAAACCCCGAACAATCAAATATCAGAAACCACTCTAAATCATGTAAAACATATATTAATGATAAGGATTTTACTATTATAGGAAAAAACACCAAACGAAAACGACCTAACAACCTTGGAATCCATTATGATAAAAAAGATAGTTCCGTCCCTAAATACGCAATCCTCCTCTGTTCAGTTGTTCATCGCCTAGAGTGCTTGTTTATGTTTTATAAAAATTCTTTCAGTCACTGCCCGTCCTTTGCGATGATAAGGTACAGAATAGCCTTACTGTTTTAGTGTTATTTATTTATTTCTAATTTTTTTTTACACTCATATCATAATTTTTGTATGCTTTTTCTGTAATTTTTAAATAATTTTTATATAACTGTACTGTACATAATTTTATGTTTTTCTGTTTTAAGAGATTCATAAATTTGTAAATGTTCTACATTCTGATGTTGATGTTCATTGAATTTTTAAATATTGCGTATTTTTTATGAATTATGCAGTGCGTAGTTTTAATGTTCGTGTGTTTATCTTTAATTATAGCATTGAGAATGCGACTATGAGTCGTGAAACGTCGGCGAAATAAATGTACCTGAGTACGATGCCTTTCCCTATGGTTCCCCTGATGATATATATATATATATATATATATATATAATATATATATATATATATATCTATATATATAATATATCATCTAGATGTAAAGAAATACCATAGGACATTGTCAAGAAGCATTCCTTGACAATGTCGTAGTAAAGACGAAAGTGCTTGGATTTCTGCATCTACTGTAATTTTTTAAGCATATATATAATTTATATATATACATATATATATATATATATATATATATATATATATATATATATATATATATATATATATATATATATATATATATATATATATTATATATATATATATATCACTAGGAAGAAGCTTAGACTAGACTTCCAAGCTCAGAGTTTTCCTTCCGCGTTGTAAGATCTCCAGAGCCATGCTCTAGCAGGCAATAATCCTCCTCAAACCGTTGAGGGGGAGAGGCCTACGTGGATATCTGTCCACAGACAGTGTCACCTACAGACTGTTTAAAACGGCTGTCCTTCAGATTTTTGTTTTATGGGGTATGAGCATTCAATATGGCATGGTAATGTATAAATAGTAAGATTTTTTTCTCCGTTTACCGGGGTTTTTACTTTTTTTTTTTTTTTTTTTTTTTGGACAAGCAATATAATGTACCGAGATGAAACGTCGTATACTGGCCCAAAGCCTCAATCATACAAATACATTTTATTCTACTCATCTAGATATTTCCAATCGTTAATTATTAAGTGGGACAATTATGTCACATGTCATGAAAACTTTAAGCCCATTCTACTATCTCTCTCTCTCTCTCTCTCTCTCTCTCTCTCTCTCTCTCTCTCTCTCTCTCTCTCTTTGTGTTTCTCTGATTTTAGCACTGGATTAATCAATATACCGAATGTCCTATAAACTCTCGGTTCATTCTCACCTTCACTCTATAAGTCGAAGGTCCCCAAATTCATAATACCATAATATTTTCTTTTTTATCACCTACCACAGCCTCTCTCTCTCTCTCTCTCTCTCTCTCTCTCTCTCTCTCTCTCTCTCTCTCTCTGCTCTTTTTTTTTCTTTTATGAAGTGTCTGCATGGCAAACAGTCTCTTCCCTAAGAGTTTCGAGAAACAAGTGCTAATTCTGTGTCAAGTCCTTAAGCAAGTTAAACAGCCGGGCTAGTCCGTTCTTCTGTCAAAACATCCAAGCGCTTCCTCTCCAGCGGTCTTGCCCTGCAGGAATTCTTTTTCCTTAACTGCTCAAATCAGCATACATCGCGGTGGTTAAGGAACAAATGAGGAAGCATTTACAATGGTTAAGGATCAAACCAAGAAACATCTGCAATGGTTAAGGAACAAATGAGGAAAAATCTGCAATGGTTAAGGAACAAATGAGGAAGCATTTACAATGGTTAAGGAACAAACCAAGAAACATCTGCAATGGTTAAGGAACAAATGAGGAAACATCTGCAATGGTTAAGGAACAAATGAGGAAACATCTGCAATGGTTAACGAACAAATCAGGAAACATCTGCAATGGTTAACGAACAAATCAGAAACATCTGCAATTGTTGAAGGAACAAATCAGGATACATGACAATGGTTAAGGAACAAATGAGGTAACATCTGCAATGGTTAAGGAACAAATGAGGAAACATCTGCAATGGTTAACGAACAAATCAGGAAACATTCATCCTCATAGCCGTCTAGATTTGCACCTTTGCCATAAACCTCATAATTTTGATATATCTTGGGATGCTTCTAGTGACATCTGTCACCGAATCTGCAATTCCCGCTTTTCAAAATGGTGCAAACTTTGTCTTTCTTTCTTTTTTTTTTCTTGTTCTTTCCCATAGGTATGAAGGCCGGGTAGAGCCTCTTTGGGATTTTATTTTGGGTTGTCATGTCATGATTTATTTCATCGTATGTAAGTTGCTGTACTGTCACATATTAGAGCGGCAACTCGGACCATTGAGATGCAACGAACGAGATACCAACTGTAACCCCAACAGGTATTTAGGAGTAGACTTGTAAACTGTGAAACTGATCGTTCTGCCGAAAATATAGGGGTTGCACCACTAATTGTTTGTTAGATTTTTGGTCTAGATCCAGTATATGAGATACCAGATGAAACTAATATATAATATATCTGCAGACTCTTGATTATAGAATGATCAGTGACAGCCATTCTGGAGGGTGGGTTCCCCCTGAAGGACACACTGAAAAGGGGGCGTTAATTGGATCTAGATCCAACTTAGGAGATACCAAGTAAAATTTACACTACAAGAGCACTGCATAGCCTAGAGTACTGTGGTGGTAATCTACATCCAAAAATATGCAAAAACTTGAAAGAAGGAAAAGGATGCAAATTCAACAAAAAATGTAGATATATGCATCCTGTAGCCATGAAGAACAAAAATAAAAATCATATGCATAATAAAAATCAAAGTAAAAATGAAGCAAATAAAGAAAGGAACAAAGAACATAAGATAAAGGAAAAAAGCAAGCCAACACCGCGTTATGAAGTGTCAGCATCGAACGCTACATGATAATACAGTCACGGAAAAAGATAGAAGGAATTGCCAAGAATATCGTGGAGCTAAAAATATCAGAAAGAGCAAGCAGAGGTAGATTAATAGTGTCCAAAACTGTACCAGGAAAACTAAGGAAAGCACACAGGACATTAATCCACTCGCACCAGCATCAATATGCAACGGTCTATTCATGCGTTTTTGCCCTCATCTTGAGGAAGAAAAAAACATATCAGGAGTGAGCGTAGATGTGTTTAAGAATAAGCTCAACAAATATCTAAGCTGCATCCCAGACCATCCAAGATTGGAAGATGCAAAATATACCAGAAGATGCATTAGCAATTCTCTGGTAGACATTAGAGGCACCTCACTGAGGTAACCCGAATGAGCTGTAAGATCTGCCAGGTAAGGACTACACTGCCCCTCCCTCCATCCACCCAAAACATATAACTTGACCCTCCCCTCCCTCCCTCCCTCTCTCCACCCACAACACATCAAATAACCACCTCCCCTCCATCCGAACACCAACCCCTCCATCTATCCGTTCCCACACAAAAAAAAATTAAATCGTATCACCCTCCCCTTTCCTCCCCCCAGCAGCCCCTCCCCCCCTTCCCACTTCAACAACAATATTCACACATCCCTCCTCCCTCCCTTACCCCCACAAGCCCCTCCCTCCTTCCCTCCACCCCCCACCCTTCCGTCCCTTCACCCCACAAGCCCCTCCCTACTTCCCTCCACACACCCTTCCCACCCTCCCAAAACTGCCCCTCCCTCCCTAAGCCCACAACAAATCACATCATCCTCCCCTCCTTACCCCTGCCAACCCCTCCCTCCATCACACCCTCCACCCCACAACACATCACATCACCCTCCCCTCATCAACCCCTCCCTCCATCAACCCCTCCCTATCCATCCACAACACATCAAATCATCCTCTTCGCCTTCCCCCACCACCCCTCCCTCCCTCCACCCACAGTCCATCATATCACCCTCCACCCAATCCCCCCACCATCCCCTCCCGCTTTCCCTCCCCTTCCTCCCACCACCAACCTCTCTCCCATCCTTCCATCCACAACACATGACATCACACTCCCCTCCCTCCCCATACCACCCCCGTCCCTCCCTCCACCCATCAACCCCCTCCTTCACTCCCTCCCCCTACAACACATCACATCGCACTTCCCTCACCAACCCTCCTCCCTTCCTCCCTCCCTCCTTCCACCCACAACACATCACCCTCCACTCCCTCTCTCAGTGCCATTTTGCTTGGTGAGACATTACCGCGCACAGTCTGATTAATCAGCAGATAACACGCGTTTAACATAAGTCTGGAAATTTATAAATATCTAGAAGTGTTTGTGAACTGTCGGTGATAAGATTAGTGTGAAAATAGTAGTATAAAGCATCTACTAAGGTAGTTTATCAAGTGAAATACTGTAAATACTGTGAAATACTGTGGAAAAAATGGCGAAATTTAGCGTGTTTAGCAGATTCGCAATACGATGAGGTAGCAGGAAGGGAGCTGGCATTTCTCATCTATGAGATCAACAACAGCCCTAACCAAAAAGATACAAAAGCATTCGTAGATATATTAGAAGGATATGATCCTTCAAACTGGAACAAATCAACAGAAAACATCTTGAAAATAATTGAAGAAGTTCCAAATAAAATCCAAGGGGTCAAGAGACTCATAAAGAAATATACATAAATCAACATATTCCGACAAAGAAAATAAATAAGGTGAACATTGTGAATATCCTAATTGATGCAATAGGAAAAAGAATGCCAAAAGCATGCAAACTGTGTAAGGTGTGGTATAGCATAGTTAATCCACAAAACCTGATCAGAAAATGTTCTGCATGCAACATTCCGATGCATCCTCAATGTGCGGAAGTTATGTAATATATGAGAAAGGATACCAGAATATTTTGCTCAACATGTCTATCATAGATAGACAATGTTATTAAATCAAGACTGAATGTACAAATAGTTGAGGATGAATTAGAAGAGGAAGAGGAAGAAGAAGAAGAGGAAAACGGAAGAGAAGTAAACAAAACTGAAATGACAGAAAAAATAAGGAAAACAAAGAACAAGATAAAAGTATGGATGCAGAGATACTCATTGATACTACATATGAGGCAATCAAGCAGCATACATATGAAGAAATAAATTACGACATGACAACATAAAAGAAAATCCTGAAGAGGCTCTACCCAGATCTGCACAATGATGGGAAAGAAGAAAAAATAGACAAGAAAGACAAAGTCTGCAACCTTTTGAAAAGAGGGAATTGCAGATTCGGAGAAAGATGTTACTACAAACATCCCAAGATATGTCACAACTATGAAATCTATGGTAAATGTGCATACCTAGACGGCTATGAGGATGATTGCAGAGATCAACATCCAAAAATATGCAAAAACCTAAAAGAAGGAAAAGGATGTAAGTTCAACAAAAAATGTAAATATATGCACCCTGTAGCCATGAATCAAAACCAAATAAATAATCAATCAAATAATAAAATCCAAAATAAGAAAGAAACAAGTAAAGAGAGAAACAAAGAATATCAGGTGAAGGAAAAAAGCAAACCAACACGGAGATATGGAATGTCAGCAAAAAGTTTCCAACAGCTCCAAGATACAGCTCAAGAGATAAGAACTGTATTTATGATGCAAGAGGATATTGCAGATACTGAGAAAATTGCAGATTCAGACACAAAATGAATAATTATGATGAAGATCAAATATTATGGAAAAGTTGGGTTTTTTAATGTCAGAATTTCTGGAAATGAAGAAAAGAACAACATACCAGAACAGGAAAGAGACATGGGAAAATCCTTATTATTACCCATATTAAATGAAGGAGAAAACACGCAAACCATCATAGTGATGAATGCGCAGGGTTTAGTTACGAGTAACTCAAAAAGAAAAATAGAGTACTTAGAAGAACTAACCCAAATTGAAAAGAAAATAGATATAATGAATATAAGTGAAACCTGGTATTCCCAAGAGACTGGGAATGACGATCAAATAAAAGGGTTCCAAACTTATATATCAGATAGAAAAAATAGGAATCAAGGGGGAACCGCAATATATGGGAAAGACAAAAAACAAGGAAAAATATATGAGAAATATAGTAACTCAGAATGTGAACTAATAGCGGTAGAATTTGGATCTGAAAAATTAATGATCATAGTAATATATAGACCCCCTAATACTAAAGAGTTTGACATAATAATAGAAAAATTGGATGATATATGTAGAAATCAAAAGGACTGGACTATTCTCCTATCCGGAGACTTTAACTTTCCTTTCGTAGACTGGAAAGAACGAATAGGAGATTGTGGTTGTATTTATACATATAAAAAAGAGAGTAATAGTAGTGCAGAAGATAAGAGGCAATTCGAAAAGCTATTAGATATGCTACTAGAATACAACATTCAACAAATAAATCACCTGCCAACAAGAAAGGAAAATACTTTAGACCTAGTATCTGTGAATGAGGTGAATTATATTATAGAAATAATAGTTTATAATGCGAGTATTTCAGACCATAATGTCATAGAATTAACAGTCCATTCCAAAGCAAGTGAAAACAGAGATAAGCAAGAAATGAAAAAGTGGGAAGGATATGGAAAATACAACTTCTACAGTAAAAATATAAAATGGTCAGAAGTAAATGAAGAATTAAACAAAGATTGGGATAACATTTTCGTAAGTGATGATATAAGGGTAAATACGGAGATATTATATAAAATATTAGAGGAAATAGTGGATAAATATATACCGAAGAAGAAAAGTAAACATCAGTCATGCATACCAAGAGACAGAAGGATCTTGTTCCAGAAAATCAGAAAGTGCAAAAAAGGTCTTGCAAATGAAAAAAATGCATGGAAAGTTATAGAACTAAAAAGTAAGATAGAAAATGCAGAAAAAAAGATTATACAATGAAAAGAAAATGAAAAACGGGACTTGGAAGAAAAAACCCTAGTAAATATCAAGCAAAACCCCAAACTATTATACTCGTATGCAAAAAAGATGAATAAAAGAAGAATAGAAATAGGCCCTCTAAGAATTGAAGGGAGATTAACGAATGAAAAAAAGGGAATATGCAACATATTGGCAGAACAATATAAGAGAATTCACCCATAGAATTGATAATGAAGATAATGATATAGAAGTAAGGGACGAAAATAGTGAATATTTAGCAGACATAGATATTAATGAAGCTGATGTTGTGCAGGCTATTAATGAAATTAAAAATGGAGCTGCTGCAGGGCCTGATGGTGTCCCTGCTATTTTGTTAAAGAAAGTAGTTCATTCTATAGCAAAGCCACTTGCAATATTATTAAGACAAAGTGTAGATACAGGCAAGACTTATGATGAGCACAAATTAGCATAAATTACCCCTACTTTCAAAAGTGGATCAAGACTAGAGGCAAGTAATTATAGGCCTGTGAGTCTAACATCACATATTATGAAAGTGTATGAAAGGGTAATGAAGAAAAATATTATGAAACATTTAATAAAAAATAATTTGTTTAATATAGGACAACATGGTTTCGTACCCGGAAAAAGTACACAAACCTAACTGTTAGTCCACCGTGAGAACATATACAAAATTATGAAAAGCGGAAATGAAACAGATGTGGTTTAGCTAGACTTTGCAAAAGCTTTTGACAAGGTAGACCATAATATATTACGAAGAAAAAATTAGAAAAACATAATATAGTGGATAAAGTAGGAAGATGGTTAAAAGAATTTTTACACAACAGAAAACAGATAGTTATTGCAAACGATGAGAAATCGGATGAAGCTAAGGTAATATCCGATGTGCCACAAGGTACGGTGTTAGCTGCATTACTGTTTGTTTTTATGATTGCAGACATAGACAGTAATGTTAAGGACTCGGTAGTGCGTAGTTTCGCCGATGACACAAGAATAAGCAGAGAAATTACTTGTGATGAAGATAGGAACGCGCTACAAAGAGACCTTAACAAAGTATATGATTGGGCAGAGGTAAATAGGATGGTATTTAACTCTGATAAATTTGAATCAATAAATTATGGAGACAGAGAAGGAAAGCTATATGCATATAGGGGACCTAATAATGAGACAGTCACAAATAAGGAAGCAGTTAAAGACCTTGGTGTGATGATGAATAGGAACATGTTATGCAATGATCAAATAGCAATTCTATTGGCAAAATATAAAGCAAAAATGGGAATGTTGTTACGGCACTTCAAAACAAGAAAAGCTGAACACATGATTATGCTTTATAAAACATATTTTCGTAGTCCACTTGAATATTGCAATATGATATGGTACCCACACTATCAAAAGGATATTGCACAAATAGAGAGTGTACAAAGGTCCTTTACAGCTAGAATAGAAGAAGGTAAGGAACTTGACTACTGGGAAAGACTACAATCCTTAAAGTTATATAGTCTAGAAAGGAGAAGAGAACACTGCATGATAATTCAGGCATGGAAACAGATAGAAGGAATAGCGGAAAACATCATGGAACTAAAAATATCAGAAAGAGCAAGCAGAGGTAGATTAATAGTGCCCAAAACTATACCAGGAAAAATAAGGAAAGCACACAGGACATTAATCCACTGCACACCAGCATCGACAATGCAGCGTCTATTCAATGCGTTGCCAGTTCATCTGAGGAATATATCAGGAGTGAGTGTAGATGTGTTTAAGAATAAGCTCGACAAATATCTAAACTGCATCCCAGACCATCCAAGATTGGAAGATGCAAAATATACCGGAAGATGCACTAGCAACTCTCTGGTAGACATTAGAGGTGCCTCACACTGAGGGACCTGGGGCAACCCGAACAAGATGTAAGGCCTGTAAGGTCTGTAAACCCCCTCCCTCCTTCCCTCCCTCTGACCACAACACATCATATCACCCTCCCCTCACTCCTCCACCAACCCCACCTGCCTCCCTTCATTCCCCCACCCACAACACCTCATATCACCGTCCCCTCCCTCCCCCACACATCTCTCTCCCTCCCTCCCGGCGATATATGTATTTCTTTTATTTTTGGGGCTGGTTATCCTGACTTTTCCGTGTTGGAAACAAATGGATGTTATATATAATTCTGAAATGCATTTTTTTCCCCATTTTTTTAGAGGTAAGTTTAAATCCAAGTTTGTTTATTTTGTTGCAGGATTAAAATGTTTGGGTTTCTGGTGCGGTTTGATTTAATATATTGTTACCTAAAATACTGCGTCTTTTCCAAACAAATCTTTTACTGTAATTTACAATAAGTTATATATATATATATATATGTGTGTGTGTGTGTGTGTGTGTGCACATGTTGTGAGCTATTTGTATGTTGTATATAGTAGTCAACCAGTTATAATGAGCGACTTTGTTTTTAGATAATGGTATATCTAGAGTATTTACTCTCTTTGGTTTTTTTGACCGCTATGTTAATTTCTTACTTAGAAATAAATCAATAAAAAAAATTGTAGTAGATCATAGCACTCTGGCTCTCCCGCAAAGCTACAGTGGGTCACGTATACGCCCAGAAAAATAATTTGGATGAATCAGTGGATAATAGTACAGTTTTTTTTTTTTAATGCAGCGGCTAAGCGTACTACACCTGTGTAATAAAACCGAGAAATAAGCGCAAACCGGTAACCTTAAAAAGGAAGGGTTATAAGAAGATAAAACAGAAGACGAAGGATGACGACATTCTGCGTATCCTGCAGCAAAGACTGACTTCCCCTAAGTAAATATTGCATAAGAAGATCTTACAAGGAGTCTACCGATTTTGACGAACAAATGTGACTTCAGTAAGTAAATCTAAACAGTAGAAGATGTTGGCAGCTTGGTTGATAGTTTATTCAATTTAAAACAAAATAAAGAATAAAATAATAGTTACTGGTGAACAGTTTTCACGCGTGGTAATAGGAGGACGACTGTCGATGTAAAATAACCCCCCCCCCCCCTCCCCACTCCCCCTTTTTCCGGCCCGTCACCCCTGCACCGCCCACCCCTACCCATTCGCAACTTCCACCGGGAATTTGAATAAAGTTAATCAAAGATATTAAAGAAGGAAATAAAGGTGGGCCATTTTTCCGGTGTAATGAAGGCTGATCTCAAAATCATTCCAAATTACTGTTGCAATAAAGATAGATTAACGAGGCTTTTCACTTATTTTTTTAAAATTTCGTTCCGCCTTTTCTGTTTCTCAAAAGTCATTTCGGATTCCTCCTGCCATTAAATTTATCGAAAATATATTGTTGGAGATTTTTCTTTTTTCGCTCCTTTCAAACTTCGGCGCAAAAATGCTTGGAGAAAATTCCCTGAGTGTTTTAGTTTCATTTTTCGTAGTATTTCATTTATATTGGTTGGATTTTAAAGAATAGGCGTCGTTGATTTCTTTATAAAGTTTTTTTAAGCTCTTAACTTAGTTCTTTAAGCTTAATCGGGTTTGTCTGCTTTTGTTGATATTTTAAAGTAACAAGGTTTGAATATTCATTGGCATGACAGTTACATTTTTGTAATAATCGTTTAAAGGTGAATTACCTTGAAATACCTTTGCTACTTTTCAGTATCGCTTTTTCATTACCTGATTAAGTAAGGTTGAGTAACACAAATTATTATTTGGAGTTATATATATATATATACATATATATATATATATATATATATATATATATATATATATTTATATGTATATATATATATATAGAGTCGGTTTTTTGTCCTTTCATCTGACAAGAAAACAAGTTCATGTCATCAACAGCCTTATGACTGAAGGGGAAAAATAAGTCATGAAATTAATTTTAAAATCGTCATATTTGTCCTCAAATTGTGTAAGAATTCCAATAAAAAAATTGTATAAATAAAAAAATGACTGGTACGCTTATTTTACATTATGTTACATAATGACGTCACCACTCTTACCGCAAATGATATCATACCTGACCCTAAAAGGACATCGGTAGTGACGTCACAAGGAGCCTAACGACTTTATCGTCACAAAAGGCAACACCGTCGGTTTCGGGTCTAAAACAACATCTGCTCCCAAGGCAGCCTCTGTTGCCATGACAACCCGGGCGGTAAGTTTTCGTTAGCCGAGAACAAAACGACCTAAAATAAGAAAAAAAAAGTAAAAAAGAGAGAAGATTAAAAGAAGAGTTTCACTTTTGTGTTTGAAATTAGCTTTTAAGGTCGCCGGCGAAAGAAGGGGAATTTTCCTTAAGGAAAACAATGAGTCTGATTACTTAACCATTGTTGCCGTCCGTTTGCGGGTTCTGCAAGGGAGGGAAATTGCCCTCTTTTTCGTTACTCCTTTTGAAGGAAAAGAGATCTTTGTCGGTATCCGTAATTACCTAGAGGAGGAGGAGGAGGAGGAGGAGGAGAAATGATTTGTACAGTAATCCATAAAGAGAGAGAGATAGAGAAAGTCATTAATCAGTACCGTCCCTTCATTTGAGCAAAAGAGGAAGAGATTGAGAATTCCGTTAATATTGCATTATTCCCCCGAGAGAGAGAGAGAGAGAGAGATTAACGAAGGGCTTCTCTTGCATATGCTCTGCAATGTGGAGATAGACATTAAGCATGGTGTGTAAAGTTTTACCTTGATTTCATTAGAAATATGGGGAAAAAGTATTTGTCAATAAAGTCTGCAGACATATATTTTGTAAAGCCAGATGTGGCAAACTTTAGTCTTTTAAAATGCAAAGAAGTGAGTGATCATTACTTAATCCTTTAGTTGCGCATTTTTTTTATGTGCATCGAGCTACCAAAAAATGTGAACTCAGCAGGTACATATTATTATTTCATTAGATGAAGCCTATTCACATTCCATTGCGTTGGTTTCAACCTCCCACTACAGAGCCAGTTATTTTTCATTGACTGGGGGAGATGCGAACCCGCGACATCTGAGTGGCATGCCACGACACTAACCACTATACCAGGGACCAGCATGTTTGTGGTCGTATTTCTTCTTTTTTTATTTTAACACATTTAAATTGTTATTTCAGCGAAATAAAGGAAACTAGAGAGGAAGAAGTAAATGAATAGATGACGAACTTTGATATTGTTTCAAACGTTCTTGCTGCGTTTCTTTACTACTTTGCTGTGTGTTAGTAGATATTTTTTTGTTTACATAACTTTATTTGCTTTCATTGTTCCTTATTTTTTAAATATGTTTTTCATTTTGTAGATGCTTGATTGGCGTTTTAAAATCTTTAGGGTTTAGGCCACATAAATATCTGCATATTATTATTATGATTATTACTATGGTTATTATCCTCTCCCTTTTATCGGAGAATAATAAAAAAAAATATATATATAAAGAGAATCATCAAAGTGGACTGGTCTAGAGGATGACAGAGTAAAGCCACCCCACCGTCATATCGGTTCAAGGAAGTATTACAAACTAATATTCCCTGCTTATTAGCTCCTGTTAATATATATTGCTGTAGCTTCTTCCTGTCTGTTTTATACACGGAAGTAATGTCTCCCCGATTGAGAATCATGTCCCCTATTGGACAGAAGAAGAAGAAGAAGAAGATCGCCCCTCTCGACAGAGCCAAAATGAACGTTAATCCCAAGCGATTTTTTGGATTATTTCAGAAAGTAGGACGAGGATTACTATTCTTTGACTCTCGTCTTTCTCACTTATGCATATTATCACATTCTTACCAAAGAAGTTAGTAAGGAATAAGAACAGTGAGTAAGCCTATCTCCTCCGGAGTGGCTGCTTTTTTCTTTCTTTCTTTTTTACTTGCACCCACGCGTTTTCATACACACATACAGCCTACTTTTCCCGGGGGCGGGGATGGGGAATGAATATGAAATATGGGAGAATGAATAAATATTCAACATGCCATCGTCTTGAGCGCGCACACACATAGGCTCCTCGCCGAACTACTACCAAGGAAGATGAAGTTTTTATGAAAAATAACCTGAAACCAATATCAGCTTGATGGAAGTCTGGAACTTCTCTAAAGTTAGATAAGTTCATCAGCATGTATCCACAGGCCTATGCCCTCTTCAGGGAGGCCTAAGCTCTCTCTATAAGTGGATATGCGGAATTTTTAAGTATCTCTCCTGTGTGACCACCAAGTCTCCGAAACTGCGTCAAAGTTTTCTCTTCAGGTTTAATGTCCCTCAAAGGGAAGCTCCTATGCCATCTTCAGTTCTCCATAAACTTGCAACTTTAAGGGATTCATAATCCTGCCAAGTTTGCGTAAGGAGAAGGACCTTTATCAGGTTAAAGGCTATTTTATTCTGAATTGTTACTTCGAAAGTTGGCGACAGACGAACATTGTGGATGAGAGCAATGTAAAGAGGTTAGTTTTTTAAGCAAAGGTCTTCGGGGTGGAACGTTGAATTTCACTCGTTTTTCTCAGGTGAAGTAAACCCAAGTAACCATAGGTTAGGTTAGTTCTGGATGCAAGGTATGTAAAAGTATGGCAGGTTGGAAAAAAACAAGTTAGATAAGTGTAAATAGCCAAAGTTATATAAGGTTTGGTTACGGTGTGTGTTTGTGTGTGAGTCTGTGCGTGTGTGCATGGTCTTCGTACAGACTTGTTGTTGGAGTCTTATTTAACTAAAATAGCACTTTAAATACATAAGCTATTAAATCTCAACAACATCTTTTTTCAATATTCGCAGAAAAGACTCTGCCGAGAGAGAATTTAAAATAGAAGGCAGTCGTCCGTAAAAGTTACGATATTATGATAACAGACGGCGGCATGGCGCCGATGCGCTATTGTTTACATGTGATAGCAAACCATGTGGGTGTGTCAATTATTGTTGTTGTTCATTTCCCCGTCTTTATGTACAATTGCATTGCGTTTATCCTCGCTCCTGTGTATTGATTGTTATAACATTGTTGGAAGATAGTATCTCGTGTAATTTATTACCGACGAGAGTAGATAACGTTCTAGGTAATCTTGAATTAGCTATGCGTGTCAGTGTCTTCAAGGCGCCATAGCCCAACCTTTTGAATTCCTTAATGGCATACTATGTAGCCTCGGTTTCCCCCAGAGACTTAGTGTGGTGATTTATAATGTTCTGGTCTTTATCAGAGACTACGTTTTTCAAGTCATCATAATGATTTGGGGGTATAGTTTAATCTAATGTCTTTATGCCTAGTTCTAGGTTATTTCTCTCATCGCCAGGTTAAGATATACTAGGGGGAAACAGTGTGTGGCTCAGCATTATTCACTCGATATCTAATTGGTGAAACAAAAATACAAGTACATCTTTAAGCATACCAATCAAAAGATTGAAGTTTCGTCAACATAATGTGATATATGAAAGCGCCATACAAACTAAAATAGGCATGTGAGATCTTCGTAAAATGTGTTTTTAAGGCATTTTTTAAATCCAATATGGCGTCCACCGACTGAGGTGCCGTTCGTAACCGGAAAGGATCCAACATCTTTCCCAACCTTCTCAGCACTTATTTGAACAATGTAAGCGTATATGTGTCACGTTTATTGATCTTACTCAAGATTGTAGTTGTAATCAGCACAATAAAACAACATTTTGTTGCCTATATTAGTGAAAGTATGAAACTTCTTATTCCTGGGGTCATGGCTTGAACTGAAATTCATTTTTACCTTGTAATCGGGGGTTTTATCCTCACTGCCATCACAACTGAAACACCACAGTGCTTATTAGATTGTAATTATACACGTTTTGGTCTTAATTCACTCCAAATTGCACTTTTAACTACGTTGCAGTTCCTGGTTCCTAAGCGCTCGCTCCACAAACAGTTGCAGGCAGCATACGACTATACTGTTTATATGAGGTGCAAAGCTTTATTCCCTTAATTGTTTACTTTACTCATATTTAGTTTAACTTTACTTCGTTACTTCAAAATGCTTATTTTATTTTCATGTCTATTATCGCTTTTTTGCAACCAAATTAACCCTGAAAAATTACTGATTTTTCTAAAGTAGATACGATGACATCATCATTGCCAATTCAGTGGAGCTTTACACATACGCCGATGCATTTACAAACTGTTTCCATGAATTCTGTTGCCATAGTACCTAATGCAATAATGATAAAATTGCTCAAATATGTACGTATATATACTACGGATAGATACGCTAATTTCACTTATTTCCCTGGTTTTGTGTCAGTCTTACTCCCAGTTTGGAGGGTAAAGACATACCAATTGGCAACATTGAATTTAACAATAGAAGAGTGCGAATAATGCTGTAAGTACTGTTCACAGCAAAACTGTTGATATTTGAGTCAGGAATCTAGTTACTTTATCAACAACGAATATTTTCAAATTAATAATTATGAATATGTAAAAGATTTATGCAATTCATGACCTTATACTGCTGTTTAAGTATTTATTTAAATACATAATTATCTAGTGCACGCTTCTTCTTCTTCTACCAAAACATCGTAGTTTCCTTGGATAAGCCGTGGTTGGTGTCATTGTTGACGATTGTTGTGAAGAAAGTGCCATAGCGTCTATGGGTAAAAGTGGTGTATGGATTTAGCACATGGAATGGAAAGTTTATTGACACAAGCAACTCCGCAAACATCGAGATGGCGTCAATTTTCTAAATTGTTGGTGTTATAAGTAAAAATTTTGAAAGCGTCATGCAGGTATGTTTGCACTACGCATGGCTAGACTTTCATTAACCTCTGTTTAATCTTAAAATATGACCTTAATTTCTAACTTTGGAGAAAATACTTACTTCGAAAGGATAGTAAAAGTCTCGAGCTGTTGCTCTCACCACCAATGACTCATGACTGGTGCCCATCTTTGGTGTCTGGATGTGTTAAAGTACTTTTTCGAAGGGTGGATCCACGCGTGATGAAAACTGGATTAGCCAGTCCAATCGGTTGTTTCCCCTACCAAGCTACTTATAATTCAAGCAATGTAGAGTAAGGGGTCAAGGTTATTGAAGGCCTGTGAAGCGTTTATGAGGGAATATCACCTAATCAGACTTGCCTTAACCAAGCCTAAACTTGGTTGCTGTGCCCTGATCTGGTCAAGCACGTGAGCCACCGGAGTGAGTAGTGACCCCCTATTCTGCATTTTATCAATGGTATACTTTACGACTAGGTACATTTATCACATGTTTTTCTGATTGGTAGTCCTAATCTTATTTGTTGCTTTGGGAATACAAACTCTCGCCTTTTGTGTAAGAGTAACCCTGAGTAGTGAGCTGGAATTGGTTTCTGAAACATGGCAAAACGGTAGCTTATTGGTTGTAGGTGGGTGAGTGAGGATAAAACCTCACCCACTGTCTGTCATCAGGCACTTTTACTTCATCCATCATCGTTTATTGCATGTAACTAAGTTTTTATAGATTGCCTTTTGGAACTTTGTTCACTATTTCATGTGCATAGTGTTGTGTATGCTTATTAAGGCATCCAAGAAAGTGAGCAAAGTAGGAATGAAGGACTAGGGCAAGCTTGAGGTTGCCTCATGGACTTAGTGATTATGGATCCCTACAAATATTATACTTTATTTGGCATATTGATAACTAAGAGCCAGCCGATAGAACGATGACACCTACATAATGAATAAAGCTTATCTTCCTGATTAATTTGATACATATAAAGTATGCTCGCTAATTAATAAAACACTTATCGATTTTAATAAAAACTAAAATAAAGTGAAACTTAGCAAGAGTCCATAGATCTTTCACATGACCTGAAAGCACTCTTGTAAGTTAGTATGTTTGTCAATCCCTAACTGTTGCAGATAAATAACTCCGGCCACTTTTTCCCTGCACTGAATGATATTGAATGTTATGACATCTCAGTAGTTACCCCCTCCCCCCATTTTCTAATTACATGATTTTTTTTTGGAAAACAACTGGGTGATTTTTGAAATTCACTTTTTTTTTTATTTATAAACTGACTACTCATAGCCAATCATATTCAATTTGGAAATCTGTTTGAAAGCCTTCAATGGTTGTAAAAATATGTAAGCCCAACTAACTTTAGATTCATTATGGCTACTGTTGAAGTTAGTTGTGCTGGTTGTGATACTGACTATTTCTCTTTTATAAACTCTTTCACTCTGATAACTTGGAATTTTTTAAATACTTGCAGTCTCACGGTGTTTTACCCATTGCAGTAACGTACCCAAACTGCAATTTACCTTGTACTTATGTAAGTGTTTACATAATAAAAATATGGAATGTTAGTCCATATATATAAAAGACTAAAACTAAAGAGGTCAACCAGATTGCTTGCAGGAATGTGATCAGACTAGAGACGCTAAAGATGACGTATACAATAAAAGTAGGCTAAGATAACATGCCGTCACCTGTAGTCATTCAATTGTTTATAAACATTAGTCCAAGCTCCCTGCTTGAGACAACTACCGCGACCTATAATTCAAACGGCCTACGTGATCTGTAGCGTGTCTCATTTGATTGTGTGTTCGTATGTAACTATGTCATCTGATTGTATGTTCATATGTTCGAGCTGCTGTCTGTTCCTTTATGACTAGTAACGGAGATGGTAGTACAGGCAGAAGAGAGTTAACTATCGTCATTAGAAGACCTGTACCTCTTTACCTAAGCTTTATCATATAGAGAGAATAGAATTAGCCATCATCATTGGCAGAAGCGATCAAGCTATCGTTATTAGAAGACTTGTACAATCATACCTGATCTTCACCATGTAAAACTTCAGAAGAATATATATATTTTTATACTTCGTGTTTTCTACAAGAACCTCCTCACCGAATCATCATGAGTTTAACACATCGTCGTCCTAACCAAAGAAGATAATACCGACTTCGTAAGTGATCTACAAACCCCAAGACACTCCATTGAATATGGAAGTGCAATACCAACCGACTTAGCGTAAGATTATCGCAAGTCTAACATTACCTCATAGGGCGCCTTATTATACAAGGCAACAGCCCTAAAAGTGGTGGCAGCAGGTGTACGTGCCTAAAAGTGGTTGGCAGCGTCACAGAAGAACTCTACAACGTCCTACGAAGAAAAACCAGAATAATAAATCATGTATCATAAGAAGTCAACGACGACGGAAGCAGCAGATTCTTCAAGCAACTTATTATCATCGTTTAGTGAGCGACTTCAGAAAACAACAAGAACTCTTTAACGACAACGAAAGCAAGAGATTCTTCAAGCAACTTAGTATCATCGTTTAGTGAATAACTTCAAGAAACAAACCCGACGTGTCCTTTTCCTATGGCAACGCAAGCTTCGTCTCTCATTAGAATCATTCAAGAAAACATCGTTAGTGAGCGTTTCCTGCACTTCAAGAAACAAACCTAACGCGTCTGCAGCATCGGATCTTCAAGGGTCGAATCATCGAAACAACGCGCACGGGGAAAACTCAAGCCAAACCAGGTCATCCGCTAAAGAGGAGGGCCAAGGGCACATCGTTATCGGAACACCGTGACTTCCCACAAAAGCAAGCTAAGTACAATTTTTTATTCATTTGGAGTAACTGAGTGTTTCCTTTGCAGGTCGAATTTCGTTATTCCTGTGGCTGAAGTTACGAGACATTCTTAATCTTACCTTTTTACAGAAATTATCTACATCATTGAGATTTCGCTACTGCGAATTTTTATCTTTGAGTGTCTGTTTCCAGAAGTTCTACTGAAATATCATAATCATATACTATGTTAATTTTATCATTTTGGGTGATTATTAATCCCTTACGTAACAAATCATATTAAACAGTGAATATGCGTTTACGCAGTGGACGTCTGTATTTATACAGATGCATGGATAGGGTCGTTAAGCACCGTAGTGATTAGAAAACACACAAAAACAAGTGGAACACCCGTTTAAATCTAGATAAATTAGAGGTAACACTATTTCGGGTCATGACAATAAATGCTCTTTTGCAAAGTCTCGATCGCAGTTTTAGCCTTGAGTTTTTTTAGTTATATAAAATATCGAACCTCAATGACTCAACTTAACTTTAAAAATATGGCTGGATTGCAAGGAATAACATGTCTGTAAAAAACTTTCATCAGGCTAAATGCGCTGACCAGGATCCCTAACTATTTCAAATTTTAGCAAAGAATGAAGTAAACAACAGCAAGTACAAACAATTAATATTGAATGCAGTAGAAATAACTTGTCTTAATAGTAATCGCTCAATTCCTAATAGTTCGTCATTCATACTTTCGCTGCTTTATACGTAACCAACAACAGAATGCAAAAAACACAAAATACGTTGTCGATGGTAATAAAGAGAAGGATCCTAATTATTACAAAAAGAAATAGGTAAACAGTAGCCCTAATTATCAGAATCAAACAAGCAAACTCGGTTACTGTGTCACCTAGTCAAGCGGTCAAGGTCAGTCAAAGCTGCCGAAGTGTTCAAAGCATGGCAAATTCCACACAATAAGCGACTCTAGCAGAGTGGGGAAAAGCGATGTTGGATCATACATGCCAATATCTTTTTGAATTAAAAAGGATTTTTCCTATGAATCACACGACCGTATCAAGTAATCAGAGCAGGTTCTAGTAATTTTAATACAATAAATTATTATAAGTAGTGGTGGATTAAGCCTAACTGTACGCGCCGTAAAAATTAGAATATCTTGTTTTATTTCTTTAGTACACGTAATATCCTGTATTTACGGACTCACCGTCTGTTGTTCGAACTTCCCTAATGAGAAGTCCGGATAAGCGAGCGCTTACAGATACCTCTATAGTTATAAAAAACATTGATCTGTATCTAGTGTAATTGTATGATATCACCTCCTGCAAAATAAGGCGTGTTTATCAAAGGAAAATCCTATAAACCTTCAAACATATTAAAATCAGTTTGAACAAAAAAAAGAGACAATTAATCAAATAATAACTTATATAAAGGAACTATACATTTGTCTCATAAATCGTAACATTGTTCAAATGACCCAAAAGAATTCTCCCACAACCGCAGTCGTAGTTTGCACGCAAAATCTCGAGAAGCATGCACCCTCGAATGTCTTAGTGCGTGTAAAAAGACTTTGCTGGGAAATGAAATTTTAATCCTTCCCGACACTCTGAAATATAACGATTTCCGCGAACAAAGCCCTAGACACGGTTGACTCGCAGCAACAAGTTAATATAGTAATCCACAAAAACCTATACATATAAATATCGCATTTTTTTATTGTTGCTAATTTTTAATCCCACCCAATCATTCGTGGATGAATCTCTCTTATATTCTATCTAAAGTAATATCAGTAAAGTCATTCAAGCAAGAGATGATTCAGCAGAAACTTTTTTTTATCTTTTATCTGAATACCAGGAAGTTTCTCCACTAGCGAGTGATTTCTGAGGAAAAAAACGGATGTAATTTAACACAAAATACGGTCTAAGGACAAACATAAAGCTATATACGTACCTTCGTATAGACTCTCAATGCAATTTCAAAATAGAGATAAATGACGAAGTTGAAAAATGTTAGTAACAGGAGTCATTAGGAAATCAAATAGCCCATATAATTTTTCCCTCAAACGCCAGAATAAATTATTTTTCACCAGCTTGGACTTACTTAAAAGCTTTTACCAGATACCATTACCTAAGTGATTGTACCTCATACACCGTTTTCAGCACACTCAGGGGACATTATCAATTTTTACGTATGTCTCCGGCTTACGTTGCGCCCCAATTACAATATAGTGTTTGGAGACTTTTAGGGGATACCCTACATGCTTATATGGTTGGTCTTATAATCTTTTCTAAATACCTTAGAAGTACATTCACATAAACTAGAGCTAGTGCTACAGAGACAAAGACAAATAATCTCAGAGTAAAGTATCTAAATGTGAGTTTTTAAAAACCGAACATGTTTATCTAGGTTTTATGTGTCTAGTCAAGGTCTTAAAGTAGTCCATGGTAAGGTGTCGGCTATTCATAACTTTCCGGTACCTATTAACGTAAAAGGGGGATACAGCACTTTGGCGCTGTAGTGGGTATTACAATCGTATGTAAATATGTAACTCTTCAATCATGACAGCTCCTTTAACAGATCTTACGAAGAAGAGCGTAGATTTATTATGGTCTAAAAAGCATCAACAGGCGTTCGATATCTCAAAAGCGGAATAATGCAGCTCACCTAACTTAAAAATCCCTGATTTAAATAAGGAATTTTTCTTTATTGCAACAGACGCCTCAGACCAAGGGGTAAGAGGGGTACTACTTCAGTAATATGATAAACAGTTCTTTCCTATAGCTTTTTATTCATGTAAACTAAAGCCCTCTGAAAGTAAATATGCAGTAATAGGCAAGGAAGGGCTAGGTATCTTTAACTCACTAGTACATTTAAGTTCATAATCTATGGCTATCTGATAAAGTCCCTACTGAACATGAGTCCTTTACCGAGTTTTTCAAAGGCTTTAATCACAGTCCAAAAGGAACTCGGTGACAAATGATCATTCAGGTCTTGGGAGCCAAGATAAGATATCTACCTGGGAAAGCAATTATCATAGCTGACGCATTATCGCGCCATCCCGCACCATACTGCAAAGAACCATTAATTAGACTAAAAGATATAGAAACATCCGTGCCTATTGTTAAAACCGTATCTAAACAAGAAAATTCCTTAACCCAAGAGATCGCGAGCATTGAATATCTGGGTTGGAGCGCAGAACTGTTACAAACTGAACAAAGCAAGAGTCAACAGACCTAACCCAAACAATAAACACTTCGAACGGAAACAGAGTCAGCAGCAATAAACACCAAACAATAAACACTTCGAACGAAAACAGAGTCAGCAGCAATAAACACCAAACAATAAACACTTCGAACGGAAACAGGGTCAGCGGCTAAGCAAAAACAATAAACACTTCGAGCAGAAACCCTAAAGCAAAAGTATATTTAAAGTATGTGTATCAGAATAATGTAATCAAATGTAATATTATATGTAGGTCTGTGACGAGGAAAACCTGAAGAACACAGCAGATGACTAACGACCAGGTAGTAGTAATAATCTCTTTCATACCAATCGTCATAAACTGGTTGCATTCCGTCATCCAGGGTTCCCTACTATGTCACAGAAAGCCAAATCACTATTTTACTGGCCTACAATGCTTACAGATATAAAAAGCACATAACTAATTGTAACACGTGTCATGAAAACAAGGGATACACTAAGACACCTGTCAGTTTAAGGGCCTATCCTGTGCCAAATCAATCCTTGAAAGAATATACGTAGAATTATTAACAGAATTACGAGTCTGACAGAGGGAATAAACACTTTTTAGTGTTAATAGTTCCTTGACACGTTATATAGAATTAATAGCACTAAAAACAAACACCGCAATTGAATGCGTTAGGAATATTTATGAGTGCTAAATCAGTAAACATGGAATTCAACACATGATAATCTGACTCGGGTGGTGTAAATCAATAATAATCTCCTTAACACGTTGTGTGAATTCCTATCCATTAAGAAAACCAATAGTATATTTTATCGCCCAGAGTCAATCGGTTTGGTAGAATAAGAGATAAATAAAAAAGTGTCATGTCTTACGAGTTACAACTCGTGATATTGGATCCGAACTGGATTATAGCGGTTCTCACGGTTTTAAATACCTTTATCATTCACATTTTGTATCTATAGAATTGATACCGCAAGTAGCCTTATACGGTACGCCGCTTAGAACCACTTTTCCACCAGTATTCAAGCCAAACCATTAATTTATCAAAATAATATATAAAAAAATATATAATAAATAAATATACATAAATATATAAATAAATAATTAAAAATAAAAAATAAAATAAATGGATACAAGTGGAGTCAATATAATACACTCCGTAAGAAGTCGGAAGGGTCACAAATTATAATAAAAAGGAATCACGATAAAATCAATAAGCAAAACGTAACCATAGGTTAATTAAATATCCAAATATATATGCGTAAAGATTTGAACTCTAACTTAACCCGCTTTAGTAATAAGACAAATAAGCTAAAAGTTCAAACACATATCAAAACCTACTGACATATTGTCTGTCCCGGTGATTTTATATTCGTAATCAAAAATAAATAAATAAATAAATAAATAAATAAAATAAAATAAAAGAGATTTTAAGTCAGGAAGTCTAGAAGTGAAAATGTTATCTATGGAATAATCCATAATGAATCTTATACAGGGCTAATAATATATATAGAATTTGTATGGAAACCTTTTTCATTAGTTTGAATAAGGAATATTTAATTTAACATAATTACATTCATTTACAATCGTGCAGATTTCCAACATGAAACTAATATATTGTTCAATTTTGGTACTGTTTTTTTTTCAGACATTCTTCTCGTGTGGGTCGAGTATTAAAAAAACAAAAAATTTATCCTAAAGTCGTATTTATTACAGCAAGTAACGTAACTCTTAGCTGGCTGAGAGCAATCTCCTGCCAAGTGTCGACGTCATCATTGCCGTATCAGCATTTGTTCCTTTTAACCTCAATAATCTGCTTACACAGGCTTCATCTGTGAGTGCCGTCTCTGCTTGCGAAGCAGATTGACTGGAGAAAGGAATGCTTAGCTCATGAACTTCACATGACATACCACATAACCTATTCTTATCCGTGTGTGCAATGCAATTTTAGTTAAGGACTTGCAATCGTTTTAAAATGAATAAACAAATTAAGCAAATAGAATTTCTATAACAACAAAATGAATTAATTTTTTTTTCTGAACCTCATAGACAATTAGAGTCAATAATTCAGCTTATGACATGGGTAAACGGACATTTAGAATTATCAAGTCATGGATATGAAATATTTACTTGCAACATTAGCTTATTACAATCCAAGTAAATCACATTCATGGGAAAATGTCACATTTTCTTGAAAAAACCCAAAGTTTATATAGAAATTAGTTACATAGTGGGTTCTTTCGTTGCATCTCTAGCCTATTAATAAAGTTTTTAAAATTAACCTCAGAGGATGCGCACGAGAAAATTGAATATGAAACTTTTGTTAGGGGCACATAGGATCAGATTTTATCACAACTTAATTTCAGTTAGCATAGAGAAACACAGAATCATGATTAATATTCTCTTTGACTCTTATGTTGCCTGGCAATCTTACAAATAGCTCCGTTTTCCACTTCTTTGTCTAGTAACTTACTACCAGTAATATCGAATTTTCTTTGGGATTCGTATTGATATCTGTTTATTTTTTATAATTATGGATATTTTTACAGTCCTCATAGACCTGGATAGGTTCACTCATTGTTAACGCCATGGATAAAAAAGTTTGTACAGCTGACTCTTTTGAATTCCAAAATATCAGCGAATTCATGTGGGTTAAGTCTGGTCTAAATGGCTCTCTCCCCTCCCCTGTATTTGGATGTCGTCTGAATTTACTTTGCCCTTGTGACAAGTATAATTTCACTTGCAGGCTGATTAATGGAACCTGTTACAGTATCCTGCAGTACGAGAGTTTCACATCGCAACTTAAAAAAATCGTTCGTCGCTGCGGACGACGGCAGTCGAGTAACAACCGCCTACAATGTGAAAGGAATAAGCACCATCATGGACTTCTTCGACCGACACCGCATCCCGTCGTTAATCTTGTTTTAATGCGGAATGCTCCTGCGGCTGTCGGAAATCGACTACAAAAGGGACATACTTCCGACAATTACGACCCGAAGGATATTCAACTCTACTTTGCTGGCGAAGGACTCGTGCTGGGGATGATTTTATTCATCGCGAACATAATCGTGTAGCTTAGGATGCAGAGAATAAGTATGAGCGCAAAATAGAACGTTGGACCCACCCAGGCAAATTTTCCCCTTGTTTTAACCATGTGAAATTGGCCCTTTCATTTGGCTATAGGTGGTTGTCTGGAACTGTGTAATGGACGAAAAGTTGTTCGAAAGCTAGTTAAATGTGAAGTAGTATAACCTCGGTCATGTATCCTATATATATAAATGATCATAAATAACAGAATCGAAATATATTTTTTGCGTGTACGCACTAGGAATCTATTTATAAATGATCATAAATAACGGAATTGAAATATATCTTTGCGTGTACGCAATAGGAATCTATTTAAAGTGCACATATATTAATCATAATTATATGAATCCATATACATATGTATAAACAAATCAGGTAGCCTATAATCAATCTGTTACCTTTTATCTTACCAATAACTGCAGTTATATATGAGTTAGTATATGGATTAATAAATCAGATATATAACATTTAGCATAAAAATCAATGAATCAATCAGCATAAACATTAATAGTTTTATCAATTCATATATGAAATTTTTTATCAGTTAAAATATTATTTTTATCATGTTAATCTTCATTCTATGCAATTGTCAGAGTACATTAGTATTTTCTGTAGCATATGTATCTTAATGAGATGAAGTGAAAAACTGTATCATTATATATCACGTGATCACTATTATTTACCAATATCATTGTTTTATATTTTATTACTTGAATCAATTCATGTACACCATGAATTTTTATTTTCTTATATATTTATATATATATATATATATATATATATATATATATATATATATATATATATATATATATTCACATAGTGTCTGTATCACACTCCTATAAGTCAAATGCAAGTCAAGTTTGAGTAATATTCAGTAGTTGGTTTTGGTAGCTGACCGAGCTAATGTAAGTGTTTACATAATAAAAATATGGAATGTTAGTCCATATATATAAAAGACTAAAACTAAAGAGGTCAACCAGATTGCTTGCAGGAATGTGATCTGACTAGAGACGCTAAAGATGACGTATACAATAAAAGTAGGCTAAGATAACATGCCGTCACCTGTAGTCATTCAATTGTTTATAAACATTAGTCCAAGCTCCCTGCTTGAGACAACTACCGCGACCTATAATTCAAACGGCCTACGTGATCTGTAGCGTGTCTCATTTGATTGTGTGTTCGTATGTAACTATGTCATCTGATTGTATGTTCATATGTTCGAGCTACTGTCTGTTCCTTTATGACTAGTAACGGAGATGGTAGTACAGGCAGAAGAGAGTTAGCTATCGTCATTAGAAGACCTGTACCCCTTTACCTAAGCTTTATCATGTAGAGAGAATAGAATTAGCCATCATCATTGGCAGAAGCGATCAAGCTATTGTTATTAGAAGACTTCTACAATCATACCTGATCTTCACCATGTAAAACTTCAGAAGAATATATATATTTTTATACTTCGTGTTTTCTACAAGAACCTCCTCACCGAATCATCATGAGTTTAACACATCGTCGTCCTAACCAAAGAAGATAATACCGACTTCGTAAGTGATCTACAAACCCCAAGACACTCCATTGAATATGGAAGTGCAATACCAACCGACTTAGCGTAAGATTATCGCAAGTCTAACATTACCTAATAGGGCGCCTTATTATACAAGGCAACAGCCCTAAAACTTATAGTGAAATAAGGCATAAATTCAGTTGTGGACGCCGCGCACGTGTTTTGAAAACTGAGTGTACACGCCAGTGTACTTACAGTGTAAGCCTATTCAAAGTCACATTTCTGGATAACATTCACTTTCCACCTTGGGAAATTGCTTTATTTGTTAATCACTGGCTTCAAAAAACCTGGAATCACACTACTATTATTCAGTGCTTAAAGTGGGCACACCGTACTAGTGTTGACTGGCGCAGCTTCTATTCAGAGGTTATGCAAAAGTGGCTTAACAGTCAAGAACCAATCAGTTGTCAAGGTTCTATTGTTGAAATCGATGAAACATTATTCGCTCGGAGAAAATATTAACACGGTCAACAATTAAGTCAAGTGTTGTTATCTGGTGGCGTTGAAAGTGTCCAAGAAAAACTTTGTCATTCCTCTTAATCAAGAAGAACAAGACAGAAGTGGTGAAACGATATATTCTTCCCGGATCGGTTGTGATCAGTGACGGTTGGGCAGCGTACCAGAATCTCGCTAACGAGGGTTTTTCGCACAAGGTTGTTAACCATAGTGAAGAATTCGTTAATCACACAGAGAGTAGTGCGCACACACAAAACATTGAAAGACTTTGGAGAGATACAAAGGAACGGGCTTGGAAACCAAGAAACAGATCCCAATCCCTAGAACAGTATATACTATTTAGGTATTTGTTCCTCGATCATTATAGCCAAAACCAGTGTCACCATAATTTTTTCATCGAAGTTGGCAAATTGTATAGACCGCACGGTGATCACCAACATCCTCAAGTAGAAAGTGAAGTCTAATCCAGTTCTGATACTGATTCGTAAGGTAAACCACAGTCAATGTTTTCAGTAAAACTTTACAATACTTGCACAGCCTATATTAACTGACTTTTGGGGGGTTCGGTCAGGTAACACGGCCTACTAGGTTAGGTTTGTTAGGTTAGTATGATAACATGGTAAAATTTTACAATACTTGCCCAGCCTGTATTAACCAACTTTTGAGGGATCCAGGGGCTTCCCCCCTGGTCAGGTAACACGGCCTACTAGGTTAGGGTAGGATAGTATGATAACGTTTATTTTCGGTTTCCTTCGCCCCCGGTCAGGTAACACGGCGTACTAGGTAAGTTATGGGGTTGGGTTTGTTTGTATGGTTTTCTATTCCTGGAAATGTGTTTTCCCAGTTAATTTTGATGTTTTCCTCAAATTTCACCCTCATTTCTGTTGGCAGTTTATGTATATTAGGTATCCCCCTTGAGGGAGGATATCTAAAAACGACAGAAATGAAGGTGAAATTCGTGCAAAACACATCAAAATTAACTGGAAAAACACATTTCCTGTTCCTTTGGGGTTTGTTCCTCTTTATCAATATTTACCCTTTCTAAGGGTTGGACCTGCAGCAGTTGACCTTCCCTGCAAGGAGTATTGAGCTGTGCACTTTGCAAAGGAAAAGGTTTGGGAATTTGAGAAGAAAGGCTAAAAAGCAACCACCATTGTTGTCAGGGGTAATACTCCTCTTTTGACACCTAGATCATTTTTGTTCCTTCCTTCCCAACCCTGCCATTCTTCTCTCTGCTCCTTCGACATGTACATCCCTGGCTCAGTTCATAGGGAGTACATACAAGATGATGGGCGACCAGCACAAACTGCCCTTTACTGGCTAATCAGGTATACTTGCTGGGCTTCCTGTTTCTTGTCACCCTATAACCCTATTTTGTTGCCTGCTTCCAGGATAACAAAGTTGCGGAGTGCTTGCAGAAGATGTAGCCCTCCATGATGTTCTGGAAGTCTTTCTTTTAATCATGGCTAAGCATTCTCTGATTTTGTTGCTGTTGCTGTTCCACCTACTAAGGACCTTATTACTTTTTAAGTTCCTTTAGCAGTTGCCATGCTTGTGAGAAATGCCCCTGTGGTAAAAAGTGCAGGCAATGCTCTGCTAACGTGCTCTCTATATACGATAACCAGTTCTCTTGCACCATGGTAGGAGTGAGGTGAAGGTCAGGTGTGAATGATTTGTGCGTCAAGTACAAGGCAAAACTGCAGCTATTAAATTATGTATATATTTCCTGAAAGTCAGTCTGGGCTTTTGAGGAAAAAAATATGTACAAATTTCAGATCAAGTTCTATTAATATCTCTTATTAAAAATTATTACCAAAATAAATACAGGAATAAATGTGAAAATTTCATGGCTTTATCTTTAAGTTTTAAAGTTTTCATAATAACAGGCAAATAAGGTAAAAAAAAACTGACTGCTCGAAATTACTCATTACACTTTGTCGCTCAGTAAATGTATTTCTAAGACATTCCTAGGCTAAATCTATTACAGATATCAAAGTTTCCAAAAATCATAGACTGTCACAGCTGTGCAGGATTCTAACTTTAAATAGGACTTACGTGGTGATATGATAGACATGAATGTAATTTCCACAAAGAAAAAACAAAGAACTTTGCTTGAAGCGGGGGTTAATTTAAATTACCGTACTTTTCCTGATCTCTATACCAAATGTACTACTGAAGTAGTGGCATACAGTAAGAGCCAATAATCCACCCCCCTCCCCCAACTCTGGAGGAATAATTTTGATATTTCTCTTATGTCACAAGCTAATATTTTACTTTACTGTGAAATGACATATGATTGAGGCCACACACAGGCATGTGGTGGGTTGCATGTTGCCTGTGGCCAAAGGTTCCCCATGCATGAGTTGTATGTCATTGCTTAAGTTTTGGTATGAAGAAGTAGTACCAAAATTTATAACATAATATTTTTAACCTAACTAGATGTAGCACGCTGGTCCTACTCTGCTTAACCCAATCTTAAATTTATGGCTTTTTGCTGGAGTTCAACCTCTTTATTAGATAAGGGGTGTTGTATAGGTAAACCAGGATTTTAAAACAGATGAAATGAACATCAAACATCTTACCCTTCAGAAAACTCATATTCCTCTTGTTTCAGAATGAACTGTGTTGTTTGAAACTATTAAATAACTTGCTTGATGATAATGGATGGCTATATCATCCCTTAGCATTATGGATGAAGAAATAGTAATAGTTGTTTGCTCATAATGACTAAAATATAACTGGAAACTGGAATGGAAGTGTTCCCTCATATGACTTAAATATAACTGGAAACTGGAATAGAAGTGTACCCTCGTATGACTAAAATATAACTGTGGAAACTGGAATGGAAATGTTCCCTCATATGACTTAAATATAACTGTGGAAACAGGAATAGAAGTGTACCCTCATATGACTAAAATATAACTGTGGAAACTAAAATGAAAGTGTTCCCTCAGATGACTTAAATATAACTGGAAACTGGAATAGAAGTGCACCCTCATATGACTAAAATATAACTATGGAAACTAGATGTGAAGGACTTGTTTATAGATCCCACTGATACTGCTCTTTCTGTAAGGGTATCCTGTGCAGGTCTGATCTTCCTTGTGAAGATAGTGCAAGTTGATCTCCATCGCCATCTAAATTCTTGGGGAAAGGGAAGGAATGCTAAAAAGTGTATGCTGGTATTTTCTTGACCATATACTCCCTTTTAAAACCATTGAATCTGTTATTACCAGACCCGACAAAGGGAAAGGAACAGTCTATAAAGAAAACATGTTGACTATCTTAAGAGACCAAGCTAAGTTCACTGAAATTGAAACACCCGATTTTCACAATATCACAGTAACTGAGGACAAAATAAACAGATTTTTACGTCTTCTAAAGAAAGAGAAAATTATACATGATAACACATACCTGGACTTGTTTGTCACCGGATCATCCTTTGGAGTTTTATATGGCCTCCCAAAAATACATAAAACCTAATACACCAATGAGACCAATTTTGGCATCATATAATACTTCTAATTACAAGCTAGCTAAATATTTGGTAACTTTTTTTAGAACCACTGACCAAAAATGATTTTACTTTCAGTAATTCTTACTCTTTTAAGGATAAAGTTTTATAACAGGACACTGCTTTGAAAATGGCCAGTTTAGATGTTGAATCTCTTTTTACTAATGTCCCTGTGGAAGAAACTATCGATATTATCTTAAACTTTTTCCTGAGCCAGATTCTGTTTTTAACAATATCAGTCGTTCATATTTTTAAATTTTTAGAACTAGTATTGCGGGACACTTCCTTTGTTTTTGACGGCAGACTTTATAAGCAAACGGACGGTGTAGCCATGGACTCTCCCTTGGGTCCTACTTTTGCCAACATCTTCATGTGCTCGCTGAAAGAACGCATGTTAGATGACTGCCCACTCAGGTTCCATCCACTCTTTTATGGTAGGTATATTGATGACACCTTCGCCTTATTTAAAAATGACTATGATATTGACTCCTTTTTAGCATATGTTAATACTAAACATAGTAACATTAATTTTACCTTAGAAAAAGAGGTGAATAATAAGTTACCTTTCTTAGACGTTCTTGTCACTAATTTTACCTTAGAAAAAGAGGTGAATAATCAGTTACCTTTCTTAGACGTTCTTGTCACTAGGGATGATGGCTCTTTTAACACATCAGTTTTTAGAAAGAAGACTTTTACTGGTCTAGGATCCAATTACTATAGTTCTTCTTGTTATGATTTTAAACTAAACTCTATTTTACTCTCCTCCACAGGGCGTTTTTTTATTACATCGAACTGGCAATCCTTCCACCAAGAAATTAGAGCGCCTCAGTGGCATGGTTGGTATGGTGTTGGCGTTCCATCTCGGCGGTCGCGGGTTCGACTCTCGGCCATTCCATTGAGGAGTGAGAGATGTGTATATCTGGTGATAGAAGTTCACTCTCGACGTGGTTCGGAAGTCACGTAAAGCCATTGGTCCCGTTGCTGAATAACCGCTGGTTCCATGCAACGTAAAAGCACCATACAAACAAACCAAGAAATTAGTTTCCTTTCTGGATATTTTACGAATAATTGCTTCCCACAGACCTTGTTTTATAAAAAGCTCCATATGTTTCTTAACAAACAATTTGCTAATGTCGCCAGACCCTGTACAGTACCAAAATTAGCTTTTTATGCCAAATTTCCCGTTTTTACATGATGACTCCTTTCGGAAAAAGTTTGCACAAATTGTTCATAAACATTACAATATGGTGCCATTAATCTGAAATTAATCCCAATAAACCCACTAACAATCGGTTCCTTTTTCAGATATAAAGATCGATTGGACCCTCTTGTGACCTCCAACGTGGTTTATAAGTATACTTGCCCTAAGTGCAACTCTGGGACATATGTCGGATCCACGAGGAGGTTACTGCGGGTCAGAATCGACTCTCATCGGGGATTAAGTTTCCGTACTGGCTGTAGGCTCTCCAATTCCGAACATTCTAATATAGGAAACCATTCACAAAACTGTAAAATATATGCATTTGCATTGCTTGTTTGGCCATATCATAGGACAAACAAGCAATGCATATGAACTGCCTATCCTAGAATCATTATTTATTAAACTACTGGTTCCCCAGTTAAATACCCAGACCTCCTCCACACAACTGTACCTGTGTTAACTTTTATTTATGTATTGTTATTCTGTCTTCTGCCTTCTTTGCATAAGGTTGGTAAGCGGTCTTTGATCTTGTTTTAGTTTCTGTGTCAGTGTGTTTTTTGTTATTTTGTGTTGCAATTTGCAAATGTTT
The DNA here is from genome assembly GCF_015104395.2 of Macrobrachium nipponense. Classification (NCBI taxonomy): domain Eukaryota; kingdom Metazoa; phylum Arthropoda; class Malacostraca; order Decapoda; family Palaemonidae; genus Macrobrachium; species Macrobrachium nipponense. The sequence goes on from NC_087212.1 coordinate 15,843,207, forward strand.
TAGAGTAATTTTTAAAGGAATTTCATTTATTGTCTAACATATTCCCTGATGATGTAATAAAGCTATTACGAAACGTAGGAAATAATGAATTAAAATGAATTACAACGTTTCCAATGGTCCACCTTCCGGCTGATTTGCCCTACTGGCCGTCGCCTTCTTCTGTCTCCTGATATATATATATATATATATATATATAATATATATATATATATCTATATATATATATATATATATATATATATATATATATATATACATATATATGTATATACAGTAGATATAATAATAAAAGTTGCCCCATAAAAACACAAAAGAGTGTAGATTTTCTAGAGTTATATTTCAGAAAGTAATGGAAATACAAAGCTAAAAAATCTGCCCCACTTCGAAGGTTTCATGGGCAAATTTTATTATATGGAATTCTGCTATAACGGCAAAATATATATATATATATATATATATATAATATCTATATATATATAGATATATATATATAATATATATATAAATATGTATATATATATATATATATATATATATATATAATATATATATATATTTGCCGTTCCTAGCAGAATTCCATATAATAAAATTTGCCCATGAAACCTTCGAAGTGGGGCAGATTTTTTAGCTTTGTATTTCCATTACTTTCTGAAATATAACTCTAGAAAATCTACACTCTTTTGTGTTTTTATGGGGCAACCTTTATTATTATATCTACTGTATATACATATATATATACACACGCTCAAATACAAACACACGATGGTTCATAAATAAGTAATTATGTAAAGTAACCCGGAGCGTTCCTTTTGTTGGCGGGCGTTGATTGGTGCAAAAGCGGTTGCCAATTTAGAGATAATGTTGTTATACGCGAAATTCTAATCATTATGATAATGAGAGGCTGTGATAATGAAGTATCGGACCTCGTCGCAGTTCTGATTAGTAAGGGTAGAATCCCTACGCTTTAGTACAGTTTTTTTTTTTTTTTTTTTTTTTTTGTAACGAGCTCTTGATTCTGTATGATTAGAAGCATGAGTTTAGATGTATGTAACAGTTTCAACACATCCATGGACATATAGTGTATATATATATATATATATAATTATATATATATATATATATATATATATATATATATATGTATGATATATATATATATATATATATATATATATATATATATATATATATATATTCTCATGGAGTACTATATATGTATTTTACGCATGCATGAAGGCGGGTTAGGTGATGTAGGCCTTTTACCTAACAATTCCATTGCCCTGGTCCAAAGTCAGTTGTAGTGTGTCGCAGCAGCGATGGTATAGAGGGAGAATATGGGACTATAGCAACCTGACCTCGAATGACATATTAAGAGATGAAAGGTTAGAAATCTTTGGAGTCATCCTTTGGGGGTGGGGTTTGCTTGTGAAAATGAGCATTACCCAAGTACTTATGTGAATAACAAAGCAGTTATTTAACCTGAAATTGAAAGCTACATTCCTACCATAATGGTGGGTGACGAACCTGAAGAAAAATTGCCTTTCTTCTCTCAGATTTTAAAAGTTGGCCCCATTTTAGATCTAACAAATTGAGACTAACCTTTTATTTTCGGTGTAGTAAATACCTTATCTTTTATTTTATGGAATTCTGACTACTACGTGTACTTGTGTGTGTTTTTCTTTAATTTAATCTATGTGAGGTTTCTAGCTATTATCATTTAATAGATCTCATCCTTGTGTAACCATCTGGCGCATGTTAGGCCTAGTTCAGAAGTTGTATAATTAATTTAAACATGGCCGAGTAAGATAAAAACTTCTTTATGAAGTTTGTAATTCACTCATGCCAATATGAATTCTTAGGTTTGGCCAAAGAAGAAATTTTACTTGATGGTTTTTCAGGAGATTCGACTAAGTAAATAAATTGGAAAGTAACAAAAAGTGTCAGTGGTAAAAGCAGTGAAGTCAGTATAACGATCAAGAGCAGTAAACTGTATTAGTCTGTTGATGAGACCCGACGCTTATAGAGCAAACATTGGGTTGAAGTTATACTTGCAGAATACAAGCATAGCTGGGTCACAGTAAGACACGGAAACGAATAGGGGATTTCACTCATTTAGCTCCTTTGATGCTTTTGCTGCTAAACTAACGAGACTGGAGGAAGTTTATTCTTCTGTGCCGGGTTTGTTTGTCCGTCCATTCATAACTTTATTCTGTCCGCTCTCAAATCTAAAAAAAACTGCTGTGGATAGAGGTCTGCAAATTGGTATTTTGATCATCCGCCCTCTAGTCATCAGACATACCGAATTGCAACCCTCTAACCTCAGGAATTTCTATTTTATTCAAGGTTTAAGTTAACCATGGATCGTGCATCTGGCAGCACTTTCCGGAGGCATGGGGCGCATCCTCACTCTACCGTATCTGGTGAGCAACTGAAATGCTACCGATCATAGCTGATGATTTTATACAGCATTATGTTGTACAGAAAACTTGATTGCGCCCAAGGAACTTCGGCGCATTTTTTACTTTTTTTTCTCTCTCTCTCTACACAAAGGTGACACGTATGTGGGAGCGTTCCCTCCCGTTCGATCTTTTCCTCCCCCTTCCCTCTCCTCCTCCTCCTCCCTTTTCTCCTTCCCCCTCCAACGCAGTCCTACGAACATACGTTTTTATTTTAAAGGATACCTGAAGAAACGATATCGGTTCATCAACGAAGTTTAGCAATTTGTCATAAACTTGTATGTTTGATTTTTTCTTTCTTTTCATATACTTCGTTTTTTCTTTCCTTTCAGTGTATTTCAAGTCTTGTTTTTCTTGCTCTTGGTTAATTTTTCTTCTTCGTCTTTCACTTTGCCTTCATGCTTTTTTTTATAGAAAAATGGAAGGGTCATCAACCTGAATTTAGTGAAATTCAGTTTGTGATAAGTTTCAACATATTCATCCTAGTATTCTTGCAGCGTTTTATTTGGCTTGGACTCCGAGATGGGCAAATGAAATATGTTAACGAACTTCGCCCCGTAACTGTAAACTGGAATTCCAGGTTGAATGATTCAGGGAACATCGAATAAGGGAGAGAGACATCCACTTCTTGGAAGTGACAGGGATGAAAATCTGATAAGCTCTAAATATTCGGCTGACCCTTGAGTTGGTGATTTCCACGAAGATAGTATTTTTAGGACTGTGACCCCTGGCAAGTTATCTAGATTTCCCGACGATGGAAAAGGCAACTTCTTTGTTCCTTTTTTCAAGCTTACAGAGCCAAATAAATTGTTTTAAAAATTAGAAAGCATTTTGTAATGGTATTAGGATTGCCTTTTTAGACTTCTTTCCTTCCACCTGTAATGACGCCAGTTTAATGTGAACGCATCAGTCAAGCAATCCTCTTTCCTCTTCCCTTGGAAATGCAGGGCTTATGATATTAGATGGCCTATCCCGCACCTCCCAAGTCCTTTAAAAGGATTGGATCCTTTTAATGCCGGAAGTAGGGGTGGAGGGGGGGGATCTGCCAGCCATTTCAGGGGATTTGCTTCAGAGAAGAAGAAAAAAGGCGATTAAACTCATCTTTATCTTTCCCATTATTCTTCTCCGCGCTCATTCACTGATTCTATTTGGTTTCCAATCGTCGCTGTGATCTACTACTGCTTCCACCGCACTCCTAAGGTCTTTTTGCGAGTTTCAGTATCCTGCAGTGGTCTTATGCGTAGAATTTGCAAAGCATTCATTCGTGGTTACCCCATCCAACTTGTGACCAGACCCAATTTCTTCCATTCCCCTTTGTTTTCTTATTTTTCTTCGGCTTGTCTTTTATTTAGCACCTCCTCCTTCGCTTCCTCATGACGTTCTACTCCCAAATGTTCTTTCAGCGAGAACAGTTGAAGAACGATCCTGTTTTTCATTGAGAGAACAGTGATTTGGGATTTACACTGTAATTGCTGCCTCCTTTTATATCTTTGCCAACAAAGTAGGGATGAGGTAATGTTTTTGCCAGTGTGCATTGAAATGCTTAGAGAATTAGTTAATAAATTTTAAATACTTAGAGAATTAGTTAACAGATGTTAATCTTAAGACAGTCATTAATTTTTGGTGGACATCCATAAACATTGACGATTTGTCGCAATAGAAGCCACGACAAGTGTTCATCAATATCAAACAAAACCTTAACTGGAGGCAATCACTCAAGACTGTTTTCATCAGAGTTCGTTCGTCTGTTCTCGTGATATATACGTATAAGCAATATTGTTTTTTTTTCAAATGTTTATTTATCCTAGAATGTTTTTTTTAGCACTGAGGCACTTTGCGAAGCTTTTGGGATCTCATATTTCCGGAACTCGTTAAACTTGTATAGCTGCCGTCTTGTAAGAAAATGTTTCATTGGTCCATTTGCTTGACAAGCCAACTGTTTTTCTTTCAAATTTCCATCCCATTTTTCCCTGGAGACTCATTTATATAAGGGCATTGGGTAGCTCGTGCTCTTGGCCTTTTCAAATGCCAAGCTTTGTTAGGGAGGAACCCAATTACCCAATCTAGTCTTAGCCTGGAAAAAAAAGAAAAAAAAAAACAGGAGAGGGAGATGTGCTGTGTCAAAAAATTAATAAATCTAGTTATGGTTAATACGGAAGCAGGATACAAATTCCAAATTCCGTTAGTAGAGGGAAACACACCAATATCTAATTGGAAAATTATACAATGATGACCCAACTGAATGAGAAGAGGCGTCCTGTCGCGTAATATCTATTTATTTAGTAGTAGAAAAAAAAGTGCATGTCCCCATATTTATGTTATGCTGACCTTTTATTCTTTCTCCTTCCTTAATTCCAGAGTAGTTCGTCGAATTCTCATTTGACAGCTTTGTTTACATCATTTTTTCGTTAAACGTTTGGGTACATTTCGTCTTTCCAAGAGGTGGGTCTGTTACCACCCGGGCGCCAAGAAGTCTGTTGAACTCACTTTTCCTGCAGGACAGGACCGCCTTGCTCCGGGTACAAAAATGTAAGTATCTACAAGAAGTAAACCGGTTAAGGTGAAAGGAAGACCCTTTGATTTCAGTCAACTTTCTGGAGGTCGAGCGAAATCCAATATGTAAAGTGAGGAAACCTCCCCCCAACCCCCCTGGCGGTGGGGGTTGAAAGAATCTGCTCCTTCCCGCTGCGATACCTTAATCATAACTTAATCAAAGGCTCTTATGCTAAAGGAAACTTAACTTTGACTTCCACTCGCTAAAGGGAGCTTTCTCTTGAAAGTTACGCTAATGAAGGAGCGTTCTCGGTATTTAAAGCCAACTCCTTTCTCATTTTATTGCCGTGTCCTTTTTGACGACTTAGTCTCTGTCGCCAAGTGGGTTTGTGCGTTTGTACTTCAATTTTTTTTATTATTTTATTTATTTGAAGTGATCGAGGTTATGTTAAACGTTGAGTTTGTATCTCTCGGATTTGCTTCTTTTTCTTCTACAGCTAGTCATTTCTGCAAAGTTGCTTATATTTTGGCCATGCCAGTAAACGGTAAAATAAAAAAAAATAAAACTTTTTTTTTTTTTTTTAGCAAGAGTGAATGGACATCGGAGAATCGGAAGACAGGACTCAGAACGTGTTCAGTAAGGAAGGTTAAGGTGTAATAAAATGGTTAATTCAGAAGCTTTTTAATATCATCCAGTAATTCTGGGTGCATTGTTTCATTTTTCCCGCAGCTAAGGTACCTCCCATGCTGTGTTTTTATCCAGTGTATGCAGTTTACGCTTTGGAACTTTCTTCTCAGTTCCTTTTTCCCTGACTTAGTCTATCATCCCTTTCTCTTTCTTTTTCCATGGTTTCCTCGGGACTTGTTTAGGTAAAGAGAGCGGACAGTTCGTTAGAGGAAAACGTGTTTTATTTATATACTTTGCAAAAGAAATATCGTGCGCAAAGATTAGAATAGCCGATACGCCCCCGCAATTCCTTGAAGCGAGTACGAACGTTAAATTAAGTCCTCTCTCTCTCTCTCTCTCTCTCTCTCTCTCTCTCTCTCTCTTCCTTCGCTATCTCCTCCTCTCTTCTCTCCTCCTCTCTCTCTCGTGAAAAAATCGTTTCACAGTAACCTCAAATAACTGATGAGACCCTTCTCTCTCTCTCTCTCTCTCTCTTCTCTCTCTCTCTCTCTCTCTCTCTTGTTGCAATGTGCCTCATATAACTTATGAAAAATCTGTTTCACTGCATTAACCTCAAATAATTGGTGAGACTCTCTCTCTCTCTCTCTCTCTCTCTCTCTCTCTCTCTCTCATGAAAAATCTTTTTCACAGTAGTAAACCTCAAATAACTGATGAGACCCTTCTCTCTCTCTCTCTCTCTCTCTCTCTCTCTCTCTCTCTCTCTCTCTCTCTGCAATATGC
>NC_087212.1:15854563-15879563 GCF_015104395.2 Macrobrachium nipponense
CAGCCCTGGTGCCTCATCACAGGGTGAGCTATAGTAGATTCACATCAACCGTACATCCGTTGTCTAGACCAGTCCCCTAAGGGATACTTTAGGGATACTCCTAAGGGATACTTTAGAGAGACGCATCCCTCAGGAATGGTGGAACATAGATCCTACCCATGTGAACTCTCCCGAGAGAATGAGAGTTTCCAGCCCTGTGACTGGCTTATCAACAGCCAATCAGGAGCGCCGTAAGGGACTGGCCTAGACATCCAGTGCATAGTTGATGTGAATCTACTATAGATTCAGAAGTCCCTTCAGCCATTGTGGAGGGTAGTCCCATCTCTTAGCGCGTTTGAAGCGCTGTCAACAATTGTGGAAATTTTGTACTTCCTACTTTCGTTTTCAAGGTTATGAATACCCGTCAGCTATTGTGAATTGTATGAATTCCCATAAATCATCATCATTTTCCTTCAGTTGCTGTGGAAGGTTGATGCTCATGAATGACTTTGAGGGTACTTGAAGAGCCATCACTTGTTCTGCATATTCTGTTGTCAAGTCTCATAAATCATTATTTGGGCTTGAATTTGTTTTAATCCTTATGGGGATTTGAACCCCTAATGGTTAAAGTGGAGGAGCTGTTGAAACCTGATCTTCCAATATTACCTAGATTCTTCGTAATTCATGTCTGAGTTTTTTGAAGATTTGTTAGCCATTCAATGAAAGGCAATTTCATCCATACATGTCACACCTTTTCTCGTTGATGCCTTTTGATTTCCACATATCCCCAAAAGTATAGATGAAAATAAGGATCCTTTTCCCTTAATTTGTCCATAGGAAGGAGCAGATTAGTCAAGGATTTTTTTTGGAATAAATGTAATCAAATTACAACTAATAAGATTATACACTTATTTCAGTCCAAGTAGATATTGAAAGGCGGGGTCAAGTGTGAAAAAATAATATAATAATATAAACAAAAAATCAATTGTTACCACTTCTTGTGAAAAATGGCAGTGGGTCAAAATGTTATCCGAAAGCCAACTCACGAAGAACTGGGTTTTCATTGGCTTCTGCATTTGTGATTAAAATGTCAAGGGATCGAATTTCGCCTTTGGTCGTTTTCAAAAGCCCTTCTCTGGAAAGAGAGTGAAAGAAATCTCACTTTACTGGTTCAGGGAACAACTAACTATTTGAGAGAGAGAGAGAGAGAGAGAGAGAGAGAGAGAGAGAGAGAGAGAGCTGATAAGAAAAAAAAAAACGTTGTCAGCCAGTTGACAGCTTCTCTTGGGTAACTGTCAAGCGGTGAAACCAATTGGCCCATCGATGTCTGCAAAAGAAAAAGGGCAGGATGACGCTGACGATGGCGATAACGGTAAAGAATGAAGAAGAAGGAGGAGGAGGAGGAAGAGGATGCTAGAGAAGGCTTAAGAATTGTGTTGGAGAGATGTAATTAGAATATGAAACTTGCGTTAGATCTCTCTCTCTCTCTCTCTCTCTCTCTCTCTCTCTCTCTGCATATATATATATATATATATATATATATATATATATAATATAACTATACCATACATACATATGAATATATATGTATATATATATAATATTTTTTGCATTCAGAATAGGTAGAGGAAGCAAATATAACTGAAAAAGAGCTGTATAAATTGACTAAAATGAAGGAGAACGTTTCCATGGAGACAAATCTTCAGATCTAGATCACTATCCACCAAACACTGACGATTAGAGCTTCACCAAGTTTCGTCGAAATCCGTTAATCCGTTCTCATAAGGACATCAGGTACTGAAGCCATGGCATCTCTTCAGCTCATCTAAGATGTGAATTAACTTTCTTCGAAATTAAGTCACTGGGCTTTCATTGAAACGACCCTTAGAGAAAGGAATGTTATAAGATTCAGGAAGATGGAAACTGGGAAGTATGTTCCCGAAATGTAACCGAGTACCGAACCTTCCTTGAAAAAGCGGGACACCATATCTTAAAAACTAACCGTAGAATCTTCTTCAAAATAATCTCATTATGTTTTCCACACACAAATCTCTCATAGTACTCAAAGTCAACCTAACCTAACCTAGGGCCATGGCAAAAAAGTGGGGCTGGTACAATACTGATATACATCTCGGGAATTTGCAACCGGGAAAAATCTTAAGTCTTCGATTCTAGGAGTAAAAACACTGTCATATCGCCGTGTAATCCGAATATTACCGATTCCCATAGAGTAAATGTGGGATGAGGTAGCCTGAAGGTGTTACGGAACCACCCGAAATTTGAGACCAAATCTCCCTGTAACAGTGGCTGAACTAATACCTATAAAAAAGAGAGAGAGAGAGAGGTGGGGGTGGTCGTATTGCGTTAGAGCGTGATAGTAGGAACAAACAAAAGCTTTGTTAAAAAAAAGGATTTTGTAATTTGATTAATTTGCTTTCTTCAAAGCAAGTCGGAAACGATCCGGACATGAGAATATTGATAAAAGTGAGCGATTCAATTGGAATTTCATCAAAAATTATAAGAGAAATGGCAGGGATAAGGGACAGAGAAATGGGAAGAAACCGTCCCTTGCAAACACTGAAAATGAGTCAGTTACAAAGTCCCCAATTTGATAATTGATCGGTCAGTGCTAAAAACCTAGAATTTTTATACTCCTGTAATAGGCTAAGGAGTGTTGTATACATCATATTTATATCTTTTACACATTTTCTCTCATCTTCTCTTTCTCGCCATTTCTTCCTCTCTTTCCCTCCCCGAATCCTAATCTCTCTCTCTCTCTCTCTCTCTCTCTCTCTCTCTCTCTCTCTCTCCGCGTCTGCGCTGAGAGATTGCAGGTCTCTTCCCTTTGGCGCTGCGTCCATCATCCGTGGCGTCTGTGTAACTGATTGGAGAAGAAGAGCCGACCTTTCCGAGGAGATCAAGCCGGAGATTCGTTCATTAAGTCAGGTCGCTCTCGCAAAACGGTTCGCGATATTGGATGGCTTGAGTTAGGTCCTGCTAGTGATTATTTCCCCTTTTTTTTATACGAAGTGATTGGTGCTATCGAGAATAATATTTTTTTGTTGATAAAAGGATTTTTTTTTTGGTGAATAACAGTTTTTCATGTACTTCATGGCAGAGATGACTTTTCATGAAAAATTTGTACAAAAAAATTCTAGTTTTATGATAATCATTATTTTTGTGTATAATGCCCTTTTAGGCGAAATAAATACTTAGACTAGGGTCAGGTACAAGGAGATGGGGTTTATGAAATATATTTAATAAGCTTGGGAAAAGAGAGATTATCATTATATATATATATATATATATATATATATATATATATATATATATATATAATATATATATATATATATATATATCACACATATCCACAGGTGAAAAATAAGAGACAGGGTGTAGGTCCTGACCGGTTTCGGCTTTATTTTCAAGCCATTGACAAAGGACTGATACATAGTATTAGAATTCACGAGTATATATACTACAAAGACAGTACTGACGAACATACACACAACAGTTTGAGACTGCAGATCCACCCACAGGCAGGTGTCAAGGTAGGAGTGGCTTTCAAAAATCATTAGGCTAATTATTTAAAATTTTCTTTTCAAAAAATTCCATATATAAATTACTTAGCACTGGGGACAGAGGGTTTCCCATTGCTAAGTAATTTATATATGGAATTTTTTGAAAAGAAAATTTTAAATAATATAATTCCACGCAATGTACCTTGGTTTAGATATGTTGACGACATAATTTGTGTATGGCCAGGGAATGAAGATGTAAATAACTTTTTGCCAGGTTAAATCAATTAGTACCATCAATTAAATTTACTATGGAAATAGAAAAAGATGAATGCCTACCCTTTTTGGATGTCCTGATACGGAGAAATAGTAGTGGGTTTAGGTATAGTGTTTACAAAAAACCTACTAATATTTCTTCCTATGTACATTTCTATTCTGGACAAAACAATAAGGTTAAAAGATCAGTGTTTGCTTCTATGTTTTTTAAGAGCACTACGGGTATGTAGCCCAGAATATATAGATGAGGAAATAGATAAGATTCAGAATACAGGCAAGAAACTGAAATATCCAGATAATGTACTAAACAATGCATTAAAAGCGGCAAAAAAGACCATGTACCAAAACAAAATCAAAAAGAACCTTACAACAACAAAAATTTGCTTGTACTACCTTATAATAAGTAATATGAAAGATATCCCACATCTCCTGAAGAATTTTGGTGTTAATGTAGTTTTTAAAAACAATAAAACAATGAAACAGGTACTTATTAAGAACTCCCCGACAATGCTAAAGGATGTGTATATAAAATCCCGTGTAAGTCTTGTGACAACTTTTACATTGGTCAAACGGGGAAAGCACTGGAAAAAAGAATAGAACAACATAAACAATGTGTGAGATATGCACAGGGAAATAGTGGTATATTTGTACATGTTAGTGAGAACAATCATGCTATTAACTGGGAAGGGGCAAAAAAGCTGGTGAGTTCTAATAATGCATTGGAAAGGAATATCATTGAATCTAGTTTTATAAAAGAAAGTTACAACAATAATATGAACATCAGTCAAGGAATGTATAAACTTGATCCTTTAATATCAAAAGAAATTTGTAAACTGTTTAAATTTTAAGGTTGGCTGTAGAGATATATGAAAAATAGGATTATTATATTTGTAAACACAGTAAAGGGGGCAGTAGTGGTAATGAGATGTTCAACCCCGCCTCCCTGACACCTGTCAGGTGTGGACTTGTACCCTAAGCGGTAGTATCCCTTGAGAATTTATTGTAAATTTTAGCCTAATGATTTTTGAAAGCCACTCCTACCTTGACACCTGCCTGTGGGTGGATCTGCAGTCTCAAACTGTTGTGTGTATGTTCGTCAGTACTGTCTTTGTAGTATTATACTCGTGAATTCTAATACTATGTATCAGTCCTTTGTCAATGGCTTGAAAATAAAGCCGAAACCGGTCAGGACCTACACCCTGTCTCTTATTTTTCACCTGTGGATATGTGTGATAAATGAATCACGTGCTAAAGTGATTATAATCATATATATATATATATATATATATATATATATATATAGTATATATATATATATATATATATATATATATATATATATGTGTGTGTATGTGTATGTGTGTGTATGTATGTATTTGTATTATGTGTATAAATACACACACACACACACACACACACACACATATATATATATATATATATATATATATATATATATATATATATATATATATATATATATATATATACACTTAAATACAGACATAAATACATACACATACGCACATTTAGGTATTCGCACATATTTCTGTTATTGCTCAAATTAACTGAATAAAAATGTTCAATGAAAATATTTATGCATCTCGTTTATACCTGTTCTTCAGAATTCCGATGATCCAGGAGGCCAAATAAACAAATGCTAATTAAAGGGTTAAACCGTGAAAAGAGAGAGAGAGAACAAAAAACGAACCCAACCCTCGCTGCATTTCAGTTACTTCGTCTTTTTCTGCGGTCGGTAAGAAGTTCGTTTCCTACCTTGATCAAGGTGGAGGAAGAAGAAGAAAGAAAACGGAAGAAGAAGAAGGAAAACGGAAGCAGGAGGAGTAGGAGGAGTCGAACGAGAAGGAGGAGGAGAAAAGGAGGAAAAAAGGAGGAGAAAAGGAAGTGGGGAATGAAAGGACGAACCAGAGTTAGTTTTTCCTTCATTTTCACCGAGTCAGAAATCATCCAGAAATGAGATACATTATTTCTCCCAGAAGTCATCGGACGAGAGCGCGATAGGGAATGATTCTTTGAGGAAAGACGGGAATGGAATGACCTTACAAAAGAAAAAAAAAAAAAAGAGAGAGACCTCCATTGAGACCTTAAGTTGAAAGTTAAAAAGAAAAGAACATCGTTCATTCTTTGTTGCCTTTAATGGCCGTAATCCCTTGGTATTTACACCTGTTACTGATTTGTGTGCTTTATATATATATATATATATATATATATATATATATATATATATATATATATATATATATATACACACTCACACACACACATAATATGGCTACGTGTGACAAAAGATTAGAGATTAGATTAGATTATAAAATTTTTGGCACAGCCAAGCGCCGGAGCCGAGGGGCCATTCAGCGCATATATATCTTTTAAAAAAAGCACTGTCGCACAAACAAACATGCACACAACCGATCTAACATACAATTCATTCATTCATAAAAACCAAACAAGAAACCTAAAAAAAATTAAGAGAAAATTACAATTCATAAAAAAGATTAATATTTTTTTAAAATGTCATAATTTGCTCTGCCTGAGCACCTTCACCTAAAATATCGGCAAGAGTCTTATTTGCCAGCAAACAAGCTCTACGTTTGTTTTCAAAATGAGGGCACTCCACCAAAATATGCACCACAGTCAAATCCACATGCCAGGTGGAACAGCGAGGAACCTGCCTATCCGCTCCACTATATTTAGTGTGGCCAATACGCAATACGTGTGACAAAAGCCCTGCCAAGTTATCAAGGTCGAGGTGGGTTGATGCCGACTCTAAAAACAACGAATACCTGAGTGCGACAGGGATTTGTAGGTTAGAGGCGGCGTTAACTTAAACCTCTCGTGATGGCCTTGTGTGTAAAGACCTTCCTGTGCGTCCTGAATTCTTGGTTCCGTGGTTCGAGCCCATGAGCCAACGAATTTCTTATCGTCTAAAAAAGTTCCCCTACGGTTAACATGTATGAAGATATATTAATTCCGAGGTAGAGCAAATTAGATATTAAAGGACATTTATAGTTTAATGTATATATATATATATATATATATTATATATATATATATATATATATATATATATATATATATATATATATACATACAGTATTTACTTACGTGTATTTGTGTATTGAGGAAGAGAGACAGAGAATCTTACAAAACCTCATAAAATGGTGTAGATAATATAGTACAATGAATGTTGTATGCGTATAAGTATCAGAAATGAGAAAAGAATGTATTATGCGGGTAGTGACTTCATTTGTATGACAATAGGGAAAAGTGTGAATTGGAAATGAACCTTGTGTGGACACGGAAATTCTGAAAATTAAAGTCCACAAAATGAGGATGAAGGCAGTGGAAGCTAAAAGGTAGACATTTTAGGGTTGAGAAACCGGATCCAAAGAGAAGCATGAATTCGAAGAATTAAGATTTTCTGAGAGAGAGAGAGAGAGAGAGAGAGAGATATGGGGGGGGAGGGGTCGTTTGTTATGGCAGATAGGAAAAAGCAGTTTGTAAGACGTTCTTGAAAAGGAAATGCTTATGAGCTCTTGTTCTGCTAACAATAGCAACTTTGGCTCAGAAAAGCAGGTTTAGCTGTCCTTTACACGGCGGCGGTGGACAATTCCAGGAATTTTCTTCGTCAAGCTACCTCTGGGGCAAAAGAAGTTCGCTAAGAATACGAGTCTCTGTCACGAATGTCATAACCTAAAGAGGAGCTACACTTGTGGCGGCATTTTACTGGAAGTAGACCTTATTTTTAGTTAGGATTTACAATAAATAAGGTTCACTTTCAGTTAATGTAAGGTGGTTTAAGCTTGGGTGATGACTGAAATATTTTGGAGATAAGTTAATTTAAATGGCTTTTTGGGGAGTTTACCCCTATATATATACATATATATATATGTGTGTGTGTGTGTGTGTGTGTGTGTTTGTTTATGTATATGTATATATATATATATATATATATAAATATTATATATATATATATATTATATATATACTTATATGTAGGTGTGCACAGTCGAAATGTTTATTTGTTTGCGCTTGTGTAAGTAGAGAGATAAATGTTGTTTGTAAATCCTCTTTTAGCCAGTCCGCATAAATGCCCTCCATGGGTCAAACCTCCAACTTCATATTTTTGCAAAGGATTCTTAGCCCTGACAGATAATGCCCGAAAGACAACGATCAACATGCTCAAAGCACAGCCAGATCGTCCTTCAAGAATGGCGGTGGACCTCCTTTCTCCCCTTTTGGTATGCTAGGGCAGGCAAGTGCAGAGTTGCCAGCCATCTGTTGGAAAATGAACTCAAACCATGTGTGGCTGATGGACTTGATCGCAGTGCTTGTGTAGGTGCTCTGGTATTTGCGCACGAGCGCGCGCGTATGCGTGGGTGCTTTGGGAGACATGAATGACAGTTTTTAAAAAATTATGAATGGGGATACTTATTACAGGAAGGATTTAGTATGCGAGGAGTTATGCTACTAACATAAATGACCGTATAAACAACTACCATTGCCGTTACATGTACCTAAACCAACCCACACACACACGCACATATATGGCCAGACACCTGTTCAAGTTTAGAGGTTATATATATAAAGTTCGATGTCATAGTTTTTACTGTTTACTTTACCGAGTTGCAAGAGTTTTACTGAACAAAAACAAAATAAAGCGACGTAAAGATAAGTTTCCTCGCAAAAAACATTCGTACGTCGATTCGGATTCCGCCAAACGTTTATTTTCGTTATCGTACCTCACAAGCGATCTGCCATGTTTACCGAACACGAGCGCAAACGAACGAATCAGGCGCTTTTCTTCGACTCGAGTATCGGTAACTGAATATGCTTCTGGAAACAGAAATCTCAATCGAGCGAAGTGAATAGAGAATAAAGTCTGTGTGTGGGAAATGTTACGAAGGCTTACCAAAACAAAACCGAATACGGAGTCGAAAGATGAATAATTGTTTATATGTGAACAAGAATCGAAGTAAATAGAGAGTTATATCATATAAATCAATACAACTTCTTCCGGGTGAATAAACTTGAAGTTATAAGTAAATAAACAAAGAAATTCTTGACCTTCAGAACAACCCTAAGATCTACCTAAAATGGGTTACAAGTGTTTCCCATTGTTTGTCGAAAGTTTCTGTTCCCTTCATGAATTTCAATCGATTAGAAAACAGTATCGTTTTTTTAGTGCAAAGTATAATATATATATATATATATATATATATATATATATATATATATATATATATATATGTAAGTGTTTACATAATAAAAATATGGAATGTTAGTCCATATATATAAAAGTCTAAAACTATAGAGGTCAACCAGATTGCTTGCAGGAATGTGATCAGACTAGAGACGCTAAGATAACATGCCGTCTCCTGTAGTCATTCAATTGTTTATAAACCTTAGTCCAAGCTCCCTGCTTGAGACAACTACCCCGACCTATAATTCAAACGGCCTACGTGATCTGTAGCGTGTCTCATTTTGATTGTGTGTTCGTATGAAACTATGTCATTTGTATGTATGTTCATATGTTCGAACTACTGTCTGTTCCTTCATAACTTGTAACAGAGATGGTAGACGGGCAGAACAGAGTTAGCTATCGTCATTAGAAGACCTGTATCTCTTTACCTAAGCTTTATCATGTAGAGAGAACAGAAGTAGCCATCATCATTGGCAGAGGCGATCAAGCTATCGTTATTGGAAGACTTGTACAATCATATCTGATCTTCAGCATGTAAAACTTCAGAAGAATATATCTATTTTTATACTTCATGTTTTCTACAAGAACCTCCTCACCATGAGTTTAACACATCATCGTCATAACAAGAAGATAATCCCGACTTCGTAAGTGATCTACAAACCCCAAAACACTCCATTGAAGATGGAAGTGCAATACCAACCGACTTAGCGTATAGATTATCGCAAGTCTAACATTACCTCATAGGGCGCCTTATCATACAAGGCACAAGCCCTAATATTGGTGGCAGTGGACCAGAAGAACTCTACAACTTCTCCGAAGAAACATCAGAATAATGAAGTATCATATAAGAACTCTTCAACGACGACGAAAGCAGCAGATTCTTCAAGCAACTTATTTTCATCGTTTAGTGAGCGACTTCAGAAAACAACAAGAACTCTTTAACGACGACGAAAGCAAGAGATTCTTCAAGCAACTTAGTATCATCGTTAGTGAATAACTTCAAGAAACAAAACCGACGTGTCCTTTTTCATACGACAACGCAAGCTTCGTCTCTCATTAGAATCATTCAAGAAAACATCGTTAGTGAGCGTTTCCGGCACTCCAAGAAACAAACCGAACGCGTCTGCAGCATCGGATCTTTCAAGGGCTCGAATCATCGAAACAACGCGCACGGGGGAAACTGAAGCCAAACCAGGTCATCCGCTAAATAGAGAAGGATGACCAAGGCCGTGTGTCGTTATCGGAACACCGTGACTTCCCACAAAAGCAAGCTAAGTACAATTTTTTATTCATTTGGAGTAACTTTGAGTGTTTCCTTTACAGGTCGAACTTCGTTATTCCTGTGGCTGAAGTTACGAGACATTCTTAATCTTACTTTTTTACAGAAATTATCTACATCATTGAGATTTCGCTACTGCGAGTTTTTTATCTTTGAGTGTCTGTTTCCAGAAGTTCTACTGAAATATCATAATCATATACTATGTTAATTTTATCAAATTGGGTGATTATTAATCCCTTACGTAACAAATCATATTAAACAGTGAATATGCGTTTACGCAGTGGACGTCTGTATTTATACAGATGCATGGATAGGGTCGTTAAGCACCGTAGTGATTAGAAAACACACAAAAAACAAGTGGAACACCCGTACAAATCTATATAAATTAGAGGTAACACTATTTCGGGTCATGACAATAAATGCTCCTTTGCAAAGTCCCGCTCGCAGTTTTAGCCTTGAGTTTTTTGAGTTATATAAAATATCGAACCTCAATGACTCAACTTAACTTTAAAAATATGGCTGGATTGCAAGGAATAACATGTCTGTAAAAAACTTTCATCAGGCTAAATACGCTGACCAGGATCCCTCACTATTTCAAATTTTAGCAAAGAATGAAGTACAAACAGTTAATATTGAATGCAGTAGTGATAACTTGTCTTATTAGTAATCGCTCAGTTCCTAATAGTTCGTCATTCATTGCTTTATACGTAACCAGCAACATAATGCTAAAAACACACAATACGTTGCCGATGGTAATAAAGAGAAGGATCCTAATTATTACAAAAAGAAATAGAAACAGTAGCCCGTTCAGAATCAAAAAAGCAAACTCGGTGACTGTGTCACCTAGTCAAGCGGTCAAGGTTAGTTAAATCTGCCGAGTGTTCAAAGCATAGCAAATTCCACACAATAAGCGACTCTAGCAGAGTGGGGAAAAGCGATGTTGGTTCATATATGCCAATATCTTTTTGAATTAAAAAGGATTTTTCCTATGAAACACACGACTGTATAAAGTAATCAGAGCAGGTTTTCGTTTAATTTTAATACATTAAGTTATAATAAATACTGGTGGATTAAGCCCAACTGTACACGCCGTAAAAATTAGAATATCTTGTTTTATTTCTTTAGTACACGTATTATCTTGTATTTACGGACTCACCGTCTGTTGTTCGAACTTCCCTAATGAGAAGTCCGGATGTGGGTATTACAATCGTATGCAAATATGTAACTCTTCAATCATGACAGCTCCTTTAACAGATCTTACGAAGGAGAGCGTAGATTGATTATGGTCTAAAAAGCATCAACAGGCGTTCGATTTCTTATACGCGGAATAATGCAGCTTACCTAACTTAAAAATCCCTGATTTAAATAAGGAATTTTTTTTTTATTGCAACAGACGCCTCAGACCAAGGGGTAAGAGGGATACTACTTCAGCAATATGATAAACAGTTCTTTCCTATAGCTTTTTATTCACGTAAACTAAAGCCCTCTGAAAGTAAATATGCAGTAATAAGCAAGGAAGGGCTAGGTATCTTTAACTCACTAGTACATTTTAAGTTCATAATCTATGGCTATCCTGATAAAGTCCTTACTGAACATGAGTCCTTTACCGAGTTTTTCAAAGGCTTTAATCACAGTCCAAAAGGAACTCGGTGACAAATGATCATTCAGGTCTTTGGAGCCAAGATAAGATATCTACCTGGGAAAGCAAATATCATAGCTGACGCATTATCCCGCAATCCCGCACCATACAGCAAAGAACCATTAATTAGACTAAAAGATATAGAAACATCCGTGCCTATTGTTAAAACCGTATCTAAACAAGAAAATTCCTTAACCCAAGAGATCGCGACCATTGAATATCTGGGTTGGAGCGCAGAACTGTTACAAACTGAACAAAGCAAGTGTCAACAGTGATAAGCAAAACAATAAACACCAAACAATAAACACTTCGAACGGAAACAAGGTCAGCAGCTAAGCAAAACCAATAAACACTTCGAACAGAAACAGGGTCAGCGGCTAAGCAAACCAATAAACACTTCGAGCAGAAACCCTAAAGCAAAAATATATTTAAAGTATGTGTATCAGAATAATGTAATCAAATGTGATATTATATGTAGGTCCGTGACGAGGAAAACCCGAAGAACACAGCAGATGACTAACGACCAGGTAGTAATAATAATCTCTTTCATACCAATCGTCATAAACTGGTTGCATTCCGTCATCCAGGGTTCCCTACTATGTCACAGAAAGCCAAATCACTGTTTACTGGCCTACAATGCTTACAGATATAAAAAAGCACATAACTAATTGTAACCCGTGTCATGAAAACAAGGGATACACTAAGACACCTGTCAGTTTAGGGGCCTATCCTGAGCCAAATCAATCCTTGAAAGAATATACTTAGAATTATTAACAGAGTTACGAGTCTGACAGAGGGAATAAACACTTCTTAGTGTTAATAGTTCCTTGACACGTTATATAGAAGTAATAGCACTAAAAACAAACACCGCAATTGAGTGCATTAGGAATATTTATGAGTGCTAAATCAGTAAACATGGAATTCAACACATGATAATCTGACTCGGGTGGTGTAAATCAATAATAATCTCCATAACACGTGGTGTGAATTCCTTTCCATTAAGAAAACCAATAATATATTTTATCACCCAGAGTCAATCGGTTTGGTAGAATAACTGATAATTAAATAGGAAGTGTCAATGTCTTACGAGTTACAACTCGTGATATTGGATCCGAACTGGATTATAGCGGTTCTCGCGGTTTTAAATACCTTTATCATTCATATCTTGATACCGCAAGTAGCCTTATACGGTACGCCGCTAGAACACTTTTCCACATATTCAAGCCAACCATTAATTTATCAAATATATATAAAAAATATATAAATAAATAAATATAAAAAATAAAATAAATATGGATACAAGTGGAGTCAATATAATACACTCCGTAAGAAGTCGGAAGGGTTACAAATTATCATAAAAAAGGAATCACGATAAAATCAATAAGCAAAACGTAACCATAGGTTAATTAAATATCCAAATATATATGCGTAAAGATTTGAACTCTAACTTAACGCTTTAGTAAAATGACAAATAAGCTAAAAGTTCAAACACATATCCAAAACCTACTGACATATTGTCTGTCCCGGTGATTTATATTCGTAGTCAATGAAAAAAAAAAAAATAATAATAATAAATAAATAAATAAATAAAATAAAATAAAAGAGATTTTAAAGTCAGGAAGTCTAGAAGTGAAAATGTTTATCTATGGAATAATCCTATATGAATCTTATACAGGGCTAATAATATATATAGAATTTGTATGGAAACCTTTTTCATTAGTTTCAATAAGGAATATTTAATTTAACATAATTACAATTATGCAGATTTCCAACATGAAACTAATATATTGTTTAATTTTGGTACTGTTTTTTTTCAGACATTCTTTTCGTGTGGGTCGAGTATTAAAAGATAATAAATTTATCCTAAAGTCGTATTTATTACAGCAAGTAACGTAACTCTTAGCTGGCTGAGAGCAATCTCCTGCCAAGTGACGACGTCATCATTGCCGTATCAGCATTTGTTCCTTTTAACCTCAATAATCTGCTTACACAGGCTTCATCTCGCGCTTGCAAACCAGGTTGCTGGAGAAAGGAATGCTTAGCCCGAACTTCTCATGGGCAAGGCAGACGTTAGGTACAAGTGTCTATCGGTATGCGCAATGCAACTTGCAATCATTTTAAAATTAATAAACAAAATAAGGAAATAGAATTTCTAATACATCAAAATGAATTAATTTTTTTTTTTCTGAACCTCATAGACAATTAGAGTCAATAATTCAGCTTATGACATGGGTAAACGGACATTTAGAATTATCAAGTTATGGATATGAAATATTTACTTGCAACATTAGCCTATTACAATTCAAGTAAAACATTCATGGGAAAATGTCACATTTTCTTGAAAAACCCAAAGTTTATTTAGAAATTAGTTACATAGTGGGTTTTTTCGTTGCATCTCCTACCTATTAATAAAGTTTTTTAAATTAACCTCAGAGGATGCGCGCGAGAAAATTGAATATGAAACTTTTGTTAGGGGTACATAGGATCAGATTTTATCACAACTTAATTTCAGTTAGCATAGAGAAATACAGAATCATGATTAATCTTCTCTTTGACTCTTATGTTGCCTGGCAATCTTACAAATAGCTCCGTTTTCCACTTCTTTGTCTAGTTAACTTACTACCAGTAATATCGAATTTTCTTTGAGATTCGTAATGATATCTATTTATTTTTATAATTATGGATATTTTCACAGTCCTCATAGACCTGGATAGGTTCACTCATTGTTAATGCCATGGATAAAAAAAGTTTGTACAGCGGATTCTTTTGAATTCCAAAATATCAGCGAATTCATGTGGGTTACGTCTGGTCTAAATGGCTCTCTCCCCTCCCCTGTATTTGGATGTCGTCTGAATTTACTTTGCCCTTGTGACAAGTATAATTTCACTTGCAGGCTG
The DNA here is from genome assembly GCF_015104395.2 of Macrobrachium nipponense. Classification (NCBI taxonomy): domain Eukaryota; kingdom Metazoa; phylum Arthropoda; class Malacostraca; order Decapoda; family Palaemonidae; genus Macrobrachium; species Macrobrachium nipponense. The sequence continues at coordinate 15,869,379 of NC_087212.1, forward strand.
ATTAATGGAACCTGGTTACAGTATCCTGCAGTACGAGAATTTCACATCGCAACTTCGAAAAAATCGTTCGTCGCTGCGGACGACGGCAGTCGAGTAACAACCGCCTACAATGTGAAAGGAATAAGCACCATCATGGACTTCTTCGACCGACACCGTATCTCGTCGTTAATCTCGTTTTAATGCGGAACGCTCCGGCGGCTGTCGGAATCGACTACAAAAAAGGGACATACTTCCGACAAATTTCGACCCGAAGGATATTCAACTCTACTTTGCTGGCGAAGGACTCGTGCTGGGGATGTTTTTTTTATTCATCGCGAACGTAATCGTGTAGCTTAGGATGCAGGGAATAAGTATGAGCGCAAAAATAGAACGTTGGACCCGCCGCCCAGGCAAATTTTCCCCTTGTTTTAACCCTGTGAAATAGGCCGTTTCATTGGGCTATAGGTGGTTGTCTGGAACTGTGTAATGGTCGAAAAGTTGTTCGAACGTTAGTTAAAAGTGAAGTAGTATAACCTCGGTCATGTATCCTATATATATAAAGTATCATGTATCCTATATATATATAAATGATCATAAATAACAGAATCGAAATATATTTTTGCGTGTACGCAATAGGAATCTATTATATAAATGATCATACATAAAAGAATCTAAATATATCTTTGCGTGTACGCAATAGGAATCTATTTAAAGTGCACATATATTAATCATAATTATATGAATCCATATACATATGTATAAACAAATCAGGTAGCCTATAATCAATCTGTTACCTTTTATCTTACCAATATCTGCAGTTATATATGAGTTAGTATATTGATTAATGAATCAGATATGTAACAGTTAGCATAAAAATCAACGAATCAATCAGCATAAACATTAATAATGTTATCAATTCATATATGAAATTTTTTATCAGTTAAAATATGATTTTTATCATGTTAATCTTCATTCTATGCAATTATCAGAGTACATTAGTATTTCCTGTAGCATAAGTATCTTAAAGAGATGAAGTGAAAAAACTGTATCATTATATATCACGTGATCACTATTATTTACCAATATCATTGTTTTATATTTTACTACTTGAATCAATTCATGTATACCATGAATTTTTATTTACTTATATATATATATTCACATAGTGTCTGTATCACACTCCTATAAGTCAAATGCAAGTCAAGTTTGAGTAATATTCAGTAGTTGGTTTTGGTAGCTGACCGAGCTGATGTAAGTGTTTACATAATAAAAATATGGAATGTTAGTCCATATATATAAAAGTCTAAAACTATAGAGGTCAACCATATATATATATATATATATAATATATATATATATATATATATATATATTATATATATATATGAATATATATATATATATATATATATATATATATATATATATGTATATATATATATATAATATATATATTATATAGAGAGAGAGAGAGAGAGAGAGAGAGAGAGAGAGAGAGAGAGGGAGAGAGACAGAGAGAGACAGAGAGAGAGCGCGCATCACTTGTCCCTCGAAGGATCGAAGGAAGCATGGCCACATCCAGAGAGAGAGAGAGAGAGAGAGAGAGACGTTGAGGAATCCCATGTCCTCGAGCACTTTTCAATCCTTACCTTAGTTGTTTGTGTTTGTATGTATTTTATCAGTGGCGTGTTTTTCTTTATAAATGCACGCTCTTCAACCATCAACCATGGAATTCCCTGTATTATTTGGGGGGCATTTTTAACAGTAGGCAAATTTCATGCAATAATTTCTTATTTTCAACTTAACTTTGCTGAGCTTTTTGTGGCTTTTATTTTATAATTGTTCCAGAAATGGTTATTCTGTCTTGTTAAGGTTGGGGCAGAGGAAAACACCATCAGCTTCCTCAAAAATACAATGCGCAACTGGAATACAATACTTACAAGCTCTGGAATAAGACTAGCAGAGGTTAATATCAGGAGAGGGATCTTCCAGGGCGACTCACTGTCCCCACTACTCTTCGTAGTAGCCATGATTCCCATGACAAAAGTACTACAGAAGATGGATGCCGGGTACCAACTCAAGAAAAGAGGCAACAGAATTAACCATCTGATGTTCATGGACGACATCAAGCTGTATGGTAAGAGCATCAAGGAAATAGATACCCTAATCCAGACTGTAAGGATTGTATCTGGGGACATCAGGATGGAGTTTGGAATAGAAAAATGCGCCTTAGTCAACATACAAAAGGGCAAAGTAACAAGGACTGAAGGGATAAAGCTACCAGATGGGAGCAACATCAAACACATAGATGAGACTGGATACAAATACCTGGGAATAATGGAAGGAGGGGATATAAAACGCCAAGAGATGAAGGACACGATCAGGAAAGAATATATGCAGAGACTCAAGGCGATACTCAAGTCAAGACTCAATGCCGGAAATATAATAAAAGCCATAAACACATGGGCAGCGCCAGTAATCAGATACAGCGCAGGAATAGTGGAATGAACGAAGGCAGAACTCCGCAACATAGACCAAAAAACTAGGAAACATATGACAATACACAAAGCACTACACCCAAGAGCAAATACGGACAAACTATACATAACACGAAAGGAAGGAGGGAGAGGACTACTAAGTATAGAGGACTGCGTCAACATCGAGAACAGAGCACTGGGGCAATATCTGAAAACCAGTGAAGACGAGTGGCTCAAGAGTGCATGGGAAGAAGGACTGATAAAAGTAGACGAAGACCCAGAAATATACAGAGACAGGAGAATGACAAACAGAACAGAGGACTGGCACAACAAACCAATGCACGGACAATACTTGAGACAGACTAAAGAACTTCCCAGCGATGACACATGGCAATGGTTACAGAGGGAAGAGCTCAAGAGGAAACTGAAGGAATGATAACAGCAGCACAAGATCAGGCCCTAAGAACCAGATATATCCAAAGAACGATAGATGGAAATAACATCTCTCCCATATGTAGGAAGTGCAATACGAAAAATGAGACCATAAACCACATAGCAAGCGAATGTCCGGCACTTGCACAGAACCAGTACAAAAAGAGGCATGATTCAGTAGCAAAAGCCCTCCACTGGAGCCTGTGCAAGAAACATCAGCTACCTTGCAGTAATAATTGGTACGAGCACCAACCTGAAGGAGTGATAGAAAACGATCAGGCAACGATCCTCTGGGACTATGGTATCAGAACAGATAGGGTTATACGTGCAAACAGACCAGACGTGACGTTGATTGACAAAATCAAGAAGAAAGTATCACTCATTGATGTCGCAATACCATGGGACACAAGAGTTGAAGAGAAAAAAGGGAAAAAATGGATAAGTATCAAGACCTGAAAATAGAAATAAGAAGGATATGGGATATGCCAGTGAAAATTGTACCCATAATCATAGGAGCACTAGGCACGATCCCAAGATCCCTGAAAAGGAATCTGGAAAAACTAGAGGCTGAAGTAGTTCCAGGACTATTGCAAAAGAGTGTGATCCTAGAAACGGCGCACATAGTAAGAAGAGTGATGGACTCCTAAGGTGGCAGGATGCAACCCGGAACCCCACACTATAAATACCACCCAGTCGAATTGGAGGACTGTGATAGAGCAAAAAAAAAAAAAATAAATAAATAAATTAAAAAAAAAATAATAATAATAATAATAATAATAATAATGACAGGGTAAAACGAATGATAATACTAATTTCTCGTTCATGAGTAATTAAAGCTCTTCCTCTGGTATATACCTTTAATTATATTTGTGCTTCAGTGCCTATCGAACTTTTGTCTCACACTTAGTAAAAAAAATTAATAGTTTTCTCAATAAATGTTAGTTTTATATTGTCCATATCTTAGAATCTGTCAATTTATTACAGAACTTCTTTCTTCCAGCATTAAAATTTCAAATACATATTATTCATTTTACTTGTTTGGATGTTTCCTTAAAATGTTCATTTTTCATTTAACTTTTCAACTATTCTCTATCGTCGAAATTCTTTTACGCTATTCTCATTTCCCACTTCATTTCCCACCTCTCATTTATGAACCAATTCTTTGTTTATCTACAGATGTCACTAGTGATCTCGTTAAGTTACATTTGGCAAACTTACATATTATTAAGGGGATTGAATTAATAATTTTTATATATTGTACAGAATGGTGTGTTTTGATAGATATTATATTTTGAAAAAATAAGGTTATTTTTAGTTTACGTAAATCATATGTATATATGTGTGTGTACATATGTGTATGTGTACATATACGTATCAGTCATTCATGTAGAAATTGATACAGCTTCTATAGAAAGAACTTGCGATAGTCACGCTCTTGTTTTTTCATATTACAATTTTTTTATTTGTTTCCACTAGATTAAGTTCGTCATCGTATCATTTTCTTCCATATTATTACTTGTCACTTTTATTTTTCAGGGAGTTATGTACCATTGTGTCACCCACGCCCTACCCATAAAAATAAATAAATAAATAAGCAAATAAATTCCGTCTTGCTAAAGGGAAAGTCTTCCACTTTCATCTTCCAGTGTTTATGCTGTACTCCGCCTTTATCATGTGTAAGTAGAAAGTAAGTGTAAGTTACTCATATTTATAGATCTCAGTGAATTTACCCTTTTTATGTATTCATTTGCCTTTTTTAATACATAATTAATTACTTTTATTTTAGTCAATCAATTTTAGTCTAGTAATTGTAGTTTTAGCCCCACGGTAATCGTAGTTTATTCCAATTAAATAACCGAATTATTCCAAGTGCAATAAATCAAAGGCTGTTGTGTTGAAGTATCGCCAGTTGATTATTTTATTATGCACTCGATCTCTGTAACCACAGCTTAGTTTTTATAAATAACGAGAGCTTATTATACGGAAACAATCAATGTTTACATCCTGCAAATAGTCGCAGTTTGTTAAACGTCCAGGTAAACTCAATATACTTGCCAACCCCCTATTTACTTCACGTTGCTTTCCCCTCTTTCCCTTTGACAGTCATCTCTTCCTCATCATTGCCACATCAAACATTCCCTCTCCAATAAACGTTCTGATCAACATTTCTCAGCGAATGTTTGAAATGCTCATTTACGTAGCCAGCATCAGACTGTTTTCTTGCCAGGGTCTTTCAGATGGTAACGAATCCGGATGTTCTTCGACGTTTCGTATTACTGTTTTATATATATATATATATATATATATATATATATATATATATATATATATATATATATATATATATATATTGGAGTGGGTGACGCAGGAAGGGTAGGGCCTCCCGGCTTCTCAGCAACTCTTCAGGACTAATGTTGCTAGTTGGTTATTTACCCATTATTTAACCGTGGATCTAGAAAAACGTGAGCCGTGTGTTGTACTGTGGTCCTAACCAACCATACTTGACCTAATGCCAGGTACTTAATTCAGTAGAACAAGACGAAGAATTAGGACATTCACTCGTGGGATATGAACAAATGAGACGAGTAATTCAAGGTGCACTGCAGTGCAGACACAAGGTTCGGAATTTTCTTTCTTCTTCCGTTTTTTTCTGAATTTGAAATGCTGCCTGCTCTACGAAATGGGGTCTGTCGCTTTTTTGGAGGTTGAATCCAAGAATTTTGTCTCACCTCTTCTTTTTTGCGTTACGTTCATCCTGGACAGGATAGGAACATTGTCAACCCATCAGTTTTTTTTTTTTTTTTTTTTTTTTGCATAGAAATGGTCCTTTCATAAGAAAAGACCCTGATTTTTTTAAAAGGCGTTTTGATGAAGTCGCCGTAGGTCTATGATTTTTTTTCGGAGTTAATGCACTTTTTTCATAATTCTTATTGTGAAATATGTGTCTACGTATTGCAATGTAAGAGAAGAAAAATTGAACTATTATAAAGTTGCAGATCATGAGAATTTGAAAAGCTCTTGATACCTGAACCGTTTGCCAAAACTACAAGAATCATTCTCCTATTCTATATGCTTTTTAGATGACTTAAAAGTTGAACATCACGCATAAAAAATAAAGTTGAACATCAAGCATAAAAAAATAGTTCAATTCAAGCAGCAAAAAAAAAAAGTTGAACATCAAGCATAAGAAATAGTTCAATTCAAGCATAAAAAAATAAAGTTGAACATCAAGCATAAAAAAATAGTTCAATTCAAGCATGAAAAAAATAAAGTTGAACATCAAGGATAAAAAAAAATAGTTCAATTCAAGCAGCAAAAAAAAAAAAAGGTGAACAGCAAAAATCAAAAACTCACAGGTAGAAAACATCAAACTCTTCGTATTCTATGACGATGTGTAATGAAACAGCTTCAGATCATTTTGAATTTTTGAAACTCAGTTGAACAGCAGCAGATTCCTCATAGTTCGGGATAGTTTTCAGTTAAATACTTTAGTTGATTATAACTTGCATCGTTTTCAAACATTATCAGATTAGAGCATCAGATCCTTTTTGGATTGTAATGTTCAGTTAATTTATCGATAAGAATGTAACTAAAGTGTTATTAAGAGAATATCGCTTCTCTGTCGAACAAATATGATGATATACATATATATTTTTAGATGTTTTTATATGAAATTCTTTATAAACCTATTTATTTTTTGGTTTTCTATTTAAATGTATCACGGCGTCAATAACCTAGATGTTTTCACACCAGTTTTAATAGACATAATCAATCAATCAATCTATCTACGGCGCACCCACGTCATAAATAGAAGGAAATAGAGAAATATAAGAGAAGTTCCGCTGATGGAAAAATATTGCTTAGTAGAATCCGTTTATGTGGGATGATAAGGATTTATGTGGGAGAAAGAGGAGGATGTAGGAGAGGGGGAGGGAGGGAGGAGGAGTATCATATGATCCCTCCCTTTTGGGCTTAAGACGTTTTGGCCGCCGATGTTTCTGTGACGATGATGATATTTGTTAGTTGTCTTTGTTGTAGGATGCTGTATATACTATTTAAAGGCTGCATTACCTAAGCCTTACCTCGAAGTGAGAATTCTTTAGAATTTATTCGGCTTATTAAGTGATTGATTTTTATCTGTTCTTTATACTTTTCGTTAGTGGGGCTCCTTCATGCCCTCTTCTCTTGGGTGAACCAATCTTTATTTAGTACGTAAAACCGGAGTTAATGTCCACATAATTATGGCATTAGTGAGTGGTTCTCGTTACAGGAATATATGGTTTTTAAAACCTTGGTGTCATGTGTTTATGTATGCATATGAATATATATAATATACACATATGCAATGTGTATATATACATATATAATCCTATATTGACTTTCTTGATCTTAAGTATCAAATCGCTAGTCGACTGTGGTTTTAGCAGCCAGCTTTTCTATTTTAGTTGACTTGGGGTAGTAAACCCATATATACATAATAACTTGCAAAGGACTGTAAAGAAGTATAAAGAAGTGGAAGTTTTAGCCTTCTGTAGTAGCCTTCTTTAAAGGGAAAATGAATATTTTTGTACAATATACAATATGTTTATGCATATATATATATATATATATATATATATATATATATATATATATATATATATATATACACTTGTGTGTTTTCCAACTGGAAATAGCAGCTATCAGATTGGGCTAAACGATCGATGAAAAGTTGACTTACGATGTACAGATAATGCTGCAGTAGTAGTAGTATAGTAGTAGTAGTAGTAGTAGTAGTAGTATAGTCGTAGTAGTAGTAATAAAGGCATCTCATGACATACAAAGACAGCTAAATATTTCGAGATACTTGAAGTACGACGTATGTAAGGCAAACCAAAAGAGGTCAGATTTTTGCGTAAGGGGATAAAATATTATCTGATTAGCAGAGGATTAATAGGGTTGAGTCTTTCAGACGATCACGAACAATGATATCCAATACTGAATCTCATGAGTTTTCATTTATTGAAAGAAAGCGCACAGGAAAGATTATGTATATAATATATATATATCTATATATATATATATATGTATATATATATAATATATACGTATATATACGTAGCGATAGGTTAGAGATAAGGGAAGACGATATTTTTGATAGTGTTAATATTTGTAGGCTCTTCACATAGCGGCAAATGATATGAGAGTAGTAGCAGTTCAGACTTCCCAGAAGAGTGCAGTAGAAGCATTTACAGTAGTATTATTAGTAGCAGTAGTAGCAGCATTAATTGTTTTTTAAGCAAGTTATTGAGGAAGGGATGGAACCTCTCGTAATTAAAATCAACAAAGTCTGTTGGAAAGTAACAAATTCCCTATAATTTTCTTCTTTTTCTTTTCAGAAGACTTTAGGTCATTTACCCTAAGCTCAAAGGTAAAAAAGAATAAAAAATTCAGGGGGCTTGAAGGCTGTGAGAAATTTGAATAAAGCTCTTTAAATATACATTTAGTATATGATGAACAGTGATGAAAAGCAAGGTTCATCAATTCTAAAATACTTGTTTGTGGGTTAGAAAAAGAATAGCAAGGATATATAAAGATGTTTTTCGAGAACACCAAAATTAGTCTTCCTGGCTTACACGACATATTATTGTTAAAACCTTGAACAAGAATTCTTGCCATAGCTCGTTCAGGAAATTGTTGCTGAAATTCATAGCAAAAATAGTCTGCGTGATCTATTGGGCAAATTTTTGTTAACATCTCTTAGAAGAATAATGTACTTGGCTTATTCTTGTAGTAATATCGAACACCCCGCAAAAATCGTCTCCTTGGGATGGTACCCATATTCTTTTCGAAACCGTAGACAAAAATAAGTCATGTCGTTGTCTTGTTTTGTAAGTTATTTTTTGAAAACTATATTAAGAATTGTAACCTAGGTCTGCTATTCTACTTATTTCCGAAACCCCCTGCATACTTGGCAAAGATGTTTGAAACTACAAAAACTGCCTTGGGCTTGCTTGGGTAATTTATATATATATATATATATATATATATATATATATATATATATATATATATATATATATATATATATATATATATATACCCTCAGCATGAATCATGTCCTTTGTTTGATCGGCAATATATGTCTACACTCGCTGAAGAAATTCGGCTGTGGTTGCTAAATTAAATTTCATATGGACCATATGCAAAACTGGTCTGATTGGGCGGTTCGAAAGATTAATGTCAAAACCATAAACTGATTTCATCTTTTCGCTTTGCTTGCCAGATTACTCCAGGAAACCACAATAAAAATCGCCATACTATAGTAGATTCACATCACCCGTGCATCTGATGTCTAGGCCAATCCCTTAAGTCGTTCTTGAAGTATCTCATTAATATTTAAAATATTCAATGATATTGTTATCAGTAACAAGATAATCGTGACTTACTGGAAAAGATGGAGAGCTTGATAAACCACCCAGGAGGTGATTTAACTGAAACGGTTTAAGATTAAAGAAAAGGAGAAACTTTGGCTAAAGACGAGAATTAATGAGAATAAGCTTTCAAGAGAACAAATTTCGCTTGTATATTATTCATGGCCTTCTTGCTTCTGAAGTTTATGCCTTTAATTTTGCAGGCTTGTATTTTATCTGAAAACATTTGCATCTTATTAATATGATTAATTTTCAGCTTAAAACGGCCAAAATTTATGTCATAGTTTTGCATAAAATGTCACGACGTTAAGATCTCTTTCTCTCTCTCTCTTTCTCTCTCTCTCTCTCTCTCTCTCTCTCTCTCTCTCTCTCTACACACACACACATTAATGCTTCTGAAATTATCTAAAAGGTATGCAGGGGTTGGTAGAATTGAAACTCATCTAGAGCTTCCTTTTATATTTAATCAAAATTATTCTGAAAATTAATTAAGGATATCTGCTGCGTCAATGACTGCCAGCGCTGCGACGCTAGTTACGCAGACAAATGACTCAGTAATCCAGGTGTGGAAGAATCCTTCGTGTCATAATTTCTAGAGATTTCTCGTCATCTTAAAGAGGAATTTAATACTATACTTGAACAAAGAGAGAGAGAGAGAGAGAGAGAGAGAAATATCCCTCCTAAAGATGAAATGTGTCTTCATGAGAAATAAATAGAAGAGGAAGAAAGGGAGATTATAATTATGCAAAAACAAGTAAATCATGTCCCCAATTTCCTTTTCCCACTTAGAGTGTTTTGGTATTCGGTAAATGAGATGCTGGAGTCCCAGACTTAGAGATTATTGAGATATCATTTGAAAATTCTCCTACATTACGCTCGAAGTT